>NC_079229.1:9783092-9883092 GCF_029633865.1 Lampris incognitus
AGTGGGAAAATATTACCAAGTCAAGATGTGCCGAGCTGAACGACTCTCACCCAGAAAGACTTCTGAGCCATCCCGGTCGCTGCTCCGTCCCCTCCGCCGATCTGGGGAGGGCTGCAGACTACTGTGTGTGTGTGTGTGTGTGTGTGTGTGTCTCGAAACAGCCATTCAGTTGATCAGAATGACAAGCAAATCAAATTTTAAGTACTTATACTTCTGATGAACGGAAATACCGTCTTCCCCCGGTAATACAAGAAGTTGCATCACACACAACAACACGGGCGATGGTGTGAATTATTACATAAAGGACAATACTGCATGCATGCAATGGGATGTGAGGCGAGTACTGCCTTGTGTACTCTCACCGTCTCGGCCCTGCAACGGATGAGAGGCTGAGTAACAGGACGGTTGGGCATGTGTTGCCTCCCCCTTGTGCTGCAGTGTTACAGACGAAGCACTCACCGTATGAGGCCAACTCTGTGAGTAGCGTCAGTCTGCATAAAGTCAGCGTGAGAATCCCGGACTCGCTACAGCTTTAAACCTACATTTCCCATCACTTAGCTGGTGGTGTAGAAATAAAGTTGACAGAGAAACACGTGGGCGGGGGCTTGAGAGCGTGTGTGTGTCTTCACACATTTACATGGCAAACTGTCACACATACATGCTCGCCCTTACACATACGGCATACCCGTCCCCGGAGCGGGCGGTGACCGGCGGAGGCCGGCCGTTTGACGCCAGAAACGAGAGCCCGCTCGGGGCTCGCCTCCCCACCTCGCCGGGTATGTGAAACAACGATAAGGGTAGTGGTATTTCACCTCCCACTTATTCTACACCTCTTGTGTCTCTTCACTGGTGCAGACTAGAGTCTAAGGAGCGAGGCCGCAGGCTCAGGACCGGACGAGCGAACGTGCGCGAGCTGCGTCTAACGTCGGTCTACTGTTTCCCGCTGTTCCTAAACTAAACTAGCCGACTCGCGTCAACTTAATTCGCCCCAACTCCTGCTCTGTGTGCCGGTCTGGCAGTCGGTGCGCTTCGAGGTTCCGCGCTGTCTACTGGCCGACGCAACAACCAGTCACGTCCACTTCTGTGCCTACACCCCGGTGGATCCAGCGTCAACCAAATCGCAAGTTGCGAGAGCCTGCGCCGAACAACAACAACAACATCACGGTGACATTTCATCCGGCGATCCAAAACTGACATCACGCCCTCGGTCCAGTTGCATGATGGCGTGTCGTTGCTTCGGCTCAGCTACGGCACACCAGTGCATGGATGAGCAAAGAAACGCCATCGCAGCACTTGGGTAGCACAGACTAACACGCCGGCACCTCAACACCGAGGTTCAGTTTGTGCCGCAGCGTTGCCTCCGGCTCGGCCGCGATGTCGCGAGGAACATAATTAACAGTGGTATGCGGCGGGGAGCCGACAGGGGCAAAATGTACTCCCACAGCAATTAGTGACTCCTACAGTTGGTGGGGCGCTTGTACATACAGCTGCGGGGGGCGGGGGGGGGCGGATCTGGACGGAAATAGTGCGGGTCTCCACCATGCGTTACATGCCCGGGAGAAACTTGCAGCTGGCAAACGGGAGGAGGAAGCGGTCGGCGGCTCAACGTATGTGGTAACTGACATCTTCACCAACCATTTGGGGTGAATAAGGGATCGAACGTGCCAAATTGGAGGGGAAAAGGGAGAATTAAAAAAAAAAAAATTTTTTTTGAAAGAGAAATGCCATCAGTTCCATGCCAGCTGCGGTAGTCTGACGTAATCATCAGTGTGAGCCAGCTGCAGTGTGGCAGCAGATGATGATGGGCATCACACTGCTGCTGCTGCTGCTGCTGAAGAAACGTACCGGAGTGTGTAGTGACAATGCAATATGGAAAAATCAGGTTAGACAAAAGCTTATCTCATTCAGTTTCTTCTTTTTTGGGGGGGAGGGGGGGGAATTTCCCCCCCTTTTTCTTCCCAATTGTACTCGGCCAATTACCCTACTTTCCGAGCCATCCCGGTTGCCGCTCCACCCCATCTGCCGACCCGGGGAGGGCTGCAGACTACCGCACACCTCCTCCGACACCATGTGGAGTCGCCAGCCGCTTCTTTTCAACTGACAGCGAGGCGTTTCGCCTGGGGGACGTTGCGCGTGGGGGGATCACGCTCTTCCCCCCAGTTCCCAGTTCCCCCTCCCTCTGCGGACAGGCGCCCCGACGACCAGAGGAGGCGCTAGTGCAGCGACCGGGACGCACACCCACATCCGGCTTCCCACCCGCAGACACGGCCAATTGTGTCTGTAGGGACACCCGACCAAGCCGGAGGTAACACAGGGATTCGAACCAGCGATCCCCGTGTTGGTAGGCAACGGAACAGACCACCATGCCACCCAGACAGACACCAACTCAATTTCTCTCTCTGTTCCCCTTGCTATCCCTTTCCTTGTCTTAACTGGCGGGGAGGAGACGGCCTTTTCCCCGACAAAAAGTCTCAGCTTAGCAAGAGAGGGAGTCTTTCCGCATTCACCAAGCCGAAACCCAGCATATACGTGTGTGGGCGTGTGCGTGTGTGTGTGGGGGAGGATGGAGGAGCCAAAGTTATTATCACAGAGAATTCATCTCCCTCTCGGGCCGCTCACCTGGATCTCCCACAAGGCCACAGGGGAACAGCCTAAATTTAGCATGACAGCGTTAAGGAGGCACACAGCGAGTGGCAAGAGTCCGCGGGCATGGAGAGATGAGAACTAGTCACGGTCCAGTAATGTAGATCAACGCCATATGCAAAACTCCTGCGGTAAATGAACTTCAGTCTACGCAATATCCAAGAGACTGAATGTGGGGGAACATGTGCAATGCAAATTGATTGATTGATTCTTTTTGGAGGTTATTGGGGATGATCAGGGGCACCTATAAAAAATAGCAGAAAATTAAAATTATGTATAATTATTTATTTATTTATTAATTATTCTGCCGACAGAGTAAAGCAACGCACGCTAGTGATAGGAGACTCCATTACCCGCAATGTTAGATTAGCTTCGCCAGCCTTGGTTCACTGTTTACCCGGGGCCAGAGTCTCCGACATTGAGGATAATCTTAGGGTGCTGGCATCACGGAGGGAGAGTCAGGGAACCCAGGCACACAGCACCACTAATTTCAGCAACATTGTTATTCATGTCGGCACCAATAATGCTAGGATGAAGCAATCAGAGATCACAAAAGCCAGCCTAGTCAGAATGCTTGAGTTTGCCAGAAAGATGTGTCGGCATCGATTAATTGTCTCTGGTCCCTTACCTGTGAGGGGTAATGATGAGATGTACAGTAGGCTCACCTCAATGAACCGCTGGCTGGTACGTTACTGTAATGAGCAGGGTTTCAGCTTTGTTGATAACTGGCCTTCCTTCTGGGGCCGCCCTTACCTGCTGAAAGCGGACGGCATTCACCCTACTGGGGATGGCGCCGCTCTTTTGTCTAGCAATATAGATAGCTGTCTACTTATAGTTTGACACTAGGGACTTATCATTCAGCAGGTTGCAGGTGATTAGAGAGCCTGCTAGGTTTAAACCTAGTGCGGATGTGGAGTCAAGTAGTTTAATTAATATGATTAGTCAGGGAATTTATAATAATGTAGATTATCAGCCTGATAGCTTGGTCTATAACATTGAGACTGTCTCCCTACCCTGCTGTATTGCTCCCAAGCGCTCCTCTCCTAAATGTGTGAATCACAATAATCTAGTAATTATTCCTACCACTGGTAGTGGTGAGATGTGCGACAAAGTACCTAATAATCTACAAAACCAAACAGCTAATGTTATCAAGAATGTGACCACATATCGTCCAAAGCGTTGGTGGCCAAAACTCTCAAGAAAGTGTCTATTTCCAATTAATATTTCACCTATTGGTAGCTCTAAAGCTCTGCCTACTACTGATCACGTCCACAAGACGCTTAAATTTGGTTTCATAAATATCAGATCACTGTCTACCAAAGCCTTACTAATAAATGATCTGATTCTTGAACATAGTTTTGATATGATTGGGTTATGTGAAACATGGCTGAAACCAAATGTTTTCGTTCCCTTAAATGAAGCTTCCCCACCTGACTAAACTTATGCCCATTTAGCTCGGGCAAATAAACAAGGTGGGGGTGTTGCTTTAATATATAAATCTATTTTCAATCTGACTTCTAGACTTGAATCTAATTCTAGTCTTTTGAGGCTCTTGTTCTTGGTCCATCTCTCTCAGCCATGAATAGACTGGGCTCAGTCCAAATTGTGATACTCTACCGGCCTCCTGGCTGTTACTCGTTATTTCTTGAAGAATTTGGAGAATTTGTCTCAGGCCTTGTTACTTACTCTGATGAGATTCTAATTCTAGGTGAGTTCAATATTCATCTGAATAAAGCTGCTGATCCTCTAAGTAAAGCCTTTCTGGCACTAGTTGATACTTTTGGGTTCACTCAGTTTGTTCAAGAGTCGACTCATTGCAGTGGTAACACCCTTGATTTGGTTTTATCTAAAGGAATAGCTGTTTCTGATCTGAATGTCTTGCCAACCACATCTGCTGTGCCAGATCATTTTCTCATCAAATTTGAATCATTATTGGCCTGTCCAGTTAATGTCAGCACAGATTAAATTGCCACTCGCCATATCGGTCCCTCCACTGTAGCTGCATTTGGCCAGCAGCTGCCTGAAGTCTTGGCTCCTTTCACTGTGGTAAATGACTCTGTTGAAAATTTCACTAGTGACTTATATATATGGCCCTGTCTAGTCTCCTCGATTCAGTTGCACCTCTCACTACCAGAGCTAGGCGACTAAAGAGGCCTACACCCTGGTTTAATGATGAAACACGTGCTCTTAAGCGGACCTGCAGGAGACTGAAACGTAAATGGCGAAAATCTAAATTGGAAACTTTTTACCTATCGTGGCACGAATGTTTATTGAAATACAAGCGTGCTTTATCTACTGCAAAAACATCGTATCTCTCTCACTTAATAAATATTAATAAACATAACCCCAGATTTCTCTTTGACACTGTATCTAAACTTACTAAAAAGCAGTCGTCTATTAGCTGCTCACCATTCACAGCCCATGAATTTCTAGATTTTTTCTGCAATGAGGTTGAGGAGATCTTAAACAAAATTAGTTCTTCAACTCCATCTACTCCTGCAGATCCTGTCATACTAAATTCATGTCTACACAATGAGTCACTGACAGTCCCGGTTTTTACAGCTTTTGAGACTATCTCACTTGATACTTTGACTAAGTTCATGTCAGCTTCTAAACCAACTGCTTGCCTACTTGATCCCTTACCAGCAAAACTTTTTAAAGACCTCTGGCCTTTTCTTGGACCTACAATGCTAGACATCGTTGATTTATCTCTTACTACTGGCATTGTTCCCAGCAGTTTTAAGCCAGCTGTGGTTAAACCTCTACTTAAAAAACCTCACCTTGATCCAGGGTCTCTTAATAACTATCGGCCAGTCTCTAATCTTCCATTCTTCTCTAAAGTACTAGAGAGAGTCGTGTATCAACAACTTTTGACCCATATAAAAGAAAACGATCTATATGAACCTTTTCAGTCAGCTTTCAGGCCCTGTCACGCCACTGAAACCGCTCTGACCAGAGTGGTAAATGATCTTCTACTGGCTATCGACTCTGATTCCACTTCTGTGCTTCTACTACTGGACCTCAGAGCAGCCTTTGACACCATTGATCACTGTATACTTTTGGATAGATTGAATTGTAATTTTGGTGTCTCTGGCTTAGCTCTCTCTTGGCTCAAGTCCTACTTATCTGGAAGAACACATTGTGTCTGCTATAATAATATTATATCAAATTTTCTGACATTAAACATGGTTTGCCACAGGGCTCAGTACTTGGCCCTCTACTTTTCTCTCTTTACATTACACCTCTTGGCCAAATTATACGCAGTTATGGAATAAATTTCCATTGTTATGCTGATGATACTCAGCTGTATGTGCCTATAAGGGCTGATGATCATACTCAAATCACTAACTTAGAGGCCTGCTTGGCTACTGTGAAAAACTGGATGTCACTTAACTTGCTGCTTTTAAATTCAGATAAAACCGAGATGCTGGTCATTGACCCTGCTAGACACAGACACCAATTTGATCAAGTAACGATAACAATCGACAACTCTGTGGTTTCACAAAGTGTGGCAGCCAAAAATCTTGGTGTTACGTTTGATCCCAGCCTTTTCTTTGATAAGCACATTAAAGAAATCAACCAAGATTGCCTTTTTTCATTTGCGTAACATATCTAAAATTCGGTCTTTTCTCTCCATGGCTGACACAGAGATTCTAATACATGCATTTGTTTCATCCAGACTTGATTACTGTAATGTTCTGTTCTCAGGTCTGCCACATTCTAGTACTAAAGGTCTTCAGATGGTTCAGAATGCTGCTGCTAGAATCCTAACTAAAACTAGGAAATTTGACCATATTACACCAATTCTTGCCTCCCTTCATTGGCTTCCTATCCATGTTAGATCAGAATACAAGGGGCTTCTGCTGACTTATAAAATCCTAACTGGGCTTGCTCCATCCTACCTGTCTGATCTCCTTAAACCTTACATGCCATCTCGAGCACTTCGTTCTCAAAATACAGGGCTCCTGTGTGTACCCAAAGTCAAAAAGAAGTCAGCTGGTGGCAGGGCCTTTTCCTATCGGGCTCCATTTTTGTGGAATAACCTGCCTGCTGCCATCAGACAATCAGAGTCTGTTGAGTCCTTTAAATCCAAACTTAAAACTCATCTTTTTGCCTTAGTTTACAATTAGTTGCCTTTAAGTTGAGTGCTTCACAACCTGTACTGGATGGCGGGTTGGTTTTCTGTCTCAATGAATTTACCAACCACTCTTCTGCCGACGAGATTATAGAGTATAGATTATGACGAATTGATGACTTAATTGATTATGGCTAATGACTATTGCAAACTGTTCTCTTCTCTAACATGTCTTTTCTCTCTCTCTGAATGACGTCTTCTCCTTTCTCTTTTTCTGAGTTTGAATGGTGTCATGTGAGTCTCTCTTGCATGCATGTGAAGTCGGTTCTCCTTCCAGGTCTCCGTGGTGATGGTGGCCGCCATTTGGATGCTGCCTGCCCTTCCACTCCTCACCTAAGTTTTTTCTTATTACATGATGATGCTGGTCGCGTGGCTTGGGTCCTGGACTGCTCCGTTGGCACGTGGACACTGCTTGGCATCCTGTGCATCATGTTCTTCATAAATTTTATGTCCATTATAATTCTGTTATCCTCTTTCAATGTTGTATTATGTAAATTGCGTGAAAACAACATCCATTGCACGCTGTCCGTCTTGGGAGAGAGATCCCTCCTCTGTTGCTCTCCCTGAGGTTTCTTCTTATTTTTTCTCCCTGTTAAAGGTTTTTTTTTAGGGAGTTTTTCCTTATCCGATGAGAGGGTCTAAGGACAGGATGTTGTGTTGCTGTTAAGCTCACTGAGGCAAATCTGTAATTTGTGATATTGGGCTATACAAATAAAATTGATTTGATTTGATGCATAAATATGCGAAATATGCATTTTTCTAAAAATGGCTAAAAACCACTTTTCTCGGCATTTCAGATGATTCTGAGCATCTTTGATTTTTTCACCTATAAAATTTTTTTTTCTGGGACTTAGAAATGTTTTGGCATTATGCAAAATAAATGCATTTTTGCAAAAATGCACTTATGATCCTCATTTTTTTTGGAGGTGGTAGGTATTGTTCCAGAGAGGACCAGAAAAATAGCAGAAAATTAAAATAAGTATGCATAATTATGCAAAATATGCATTTTCTAAAAATGGCTAAAAACCACTTTTCTCGGCATTTCAGATGATTCTGAGCATTTGGGGGGAGGGAGTTGGAGTGGGGGGGGTTTAGGGGCAGGGGGAAGGCGGTTAGCTGGCAGGATGAAGAGGAGGGAGATTTAGACGGGTGGATAACCAAACCGCTACATTGTAGCGGGGTTCTTCTAGTTTGTAAATATAATCAATTTGTATCTCAGTTGTAATTATTTATTTATTTTTTATCCCCCCCCTTTTCTCCCCAGTTGTACTTGGCAAATTACCCCCTCGGTCGCTGCTCCACCCCCTCTGCAGATCAGGGGAGGGCTGCAGACTACAACATACCTCCTCCGATACATGTGGAGTCGCCAGCCGCTTCTTTTCACCCGACAGTGAGGAGTTTCACCAGGGGGACGTAGCCTGTGGGAGGATCACGCTATTCCCCCCAGCCCCCCCCCCCACAACTGACCAGAGGAGGCGCTAGTGCAGCAACTAGGACATAGACCCACATCCGGCTTCCCACCCGCAGACACGGCCAATTGTGTTTGCACGGACGCCCGACCAAGCCAGAGGTAACACGGGGATTCGAACCCCCGATCCCCATGTTGGTAAGCAAAGAATAGACTGCCACACCACCCGGACGCCTCAGTTGTAATTGTAGTTCTAACAGTTGGAGTTGGAGTCAGCTACAGACAGTACTGCAGCAACATCAAGAGAAGGAACTTGACCAGCAAGCTGTGGAAGTATTCGACCAGTTTGAGGATCCATTTGCTGCAGTTTCCACAACTCACAGACAGGACAGTGTGATAAGGGACTGTGTTAATTTTGTGGCGCCAGAGGAGGTTTCAGTTGGCTACACAGCATGCTTGTAGGGAAGAGGAACAAAAAGAGTCTTTACTAGTGTAGTCAAAAGTTTTCATTACATACCTCTGATCAAAAGTTTGGAACAGCTATTGTCTCATCCAAAAGTTCTGGCAACGATAGATGAACCCCCAAATACAGTAGTGGATATTTGTGTGACATGACAGATGGAGAACTTGGGAGATCACACCCTTTATTTTCAGTGCGGCCCTCTTCTCTACAGATAATCCTGTATTTTGATGAAACTGAAATCTGCAACTCCCTTGGGTCTCATGCTTCAAAGAACAAGTTGCTAATGTTGTACTGTACGTTGGGAAACATAAATACAAAATTTTGATCAAAACCAGCTGCAGTCCGCCTACTCACCATTGCAAAGCATAGCGAGTGCTTGTCTGATTGTGGAATTGATGCAGTATTGGAACGGTTTTGACGGCACAGTGGTTAGCACGGTCGCCTCACAGCAAGAAGGTCCAGGGTGTGAGCCCCAGGATAGTCCAATCTTGGGGGGGTTGTCCCAGGTCGTCCTCTGTGTTGAGTTAGCATGTTCTCCCCGTGTCTGCGTGGGTTTCCTCCCACAGTCCAAAGACATGTAGGTCAGGTGAATCGGCCATACTAAATGGTCCCTAGGTGTGAATGTGTGTGTGTGTGTGTGTGTGTGTGTGTGTGTGTGTGTGTGTGTGTGTGTGTGTGTGTGTGTGTGTGTGTGTGTGTGTGTCAGCCCTGTGATGGGCTGGCGGTCTGTCCAGAGTGTCTCCCCGTCTGCCACCCAGTGACTGCTGGGATAGACTCCAGCATCCCTGCAACCCTGAGAGCAGGATAAGTGGTTTGGATAATGGCTGGATGGATGGAAGGATGGATGGATGGACTGATGGATGGAAAGGTTGCACAAGGACTTGGTTCTGTTGTATGATGGTGTGAAAATGCAAATTGCGAATCGTGAACAACAAGTATTTGGAGCATTAGTTTCAATATTGGGCGGCACAGTGGCCCGGCATTAGCGTGGTCGCCTCACAGCAAGAAGGTCCCAGGTTCGAACCCCGGGGTTGTCCAACCTTGGGGGTCATTCCCAGGTCGTCCTCTGTGTGGAGTTTGCATGTTCTCCTTGTGTCTGCGGTGGGTTTTCTCCGGGTGTTCCGGTTTCCCCCACCATCAAAAAGACATGCCTGTTAGGGTTAATACTCCTGTCTGTGCCCCTGACCGAGTCATGGCAAGAAGAACTGGAGTTGGTCCCCGGGCGCTGCGCGGCGGCTGCCCACTGCTCCTAGCTACACAGCTAGGATGGGTTAAATGCAGGGAAGAATTTCCCCACAAGAATATCAAAATCAAATCAAAAAATGATATCTGTTAGGAAACAGCACCATATCCAGCTCGTCCACGTCATCAGCAGCAGCTCCGCTCCGCGGTCCTCTCCGAGGCCTTATCCTCCCTGAGCAGCGCAAAAGGCCACATTTTATTGCTATTATTAATGACCAACAAAATATTCCACTTTAAATACCACATTAGCCCTTTGTATGGGACTTCCTCTGAGTCCACATCAGTCAGCTGGGAAGAGTGATGATGCCTGGCCTCAGGGTGAAGAGAAAAACACAAATCTCTCCCAACAACGGCCTAGCTTAGCTTCTCAGCTAGCTTCCAACGCTATTGTTTGCCAATTAGTGTAGCTCACTAAGCTGCCAGCCTAAGCGCCTCTAGAGAAAGCATTTCACCTGGGCGCCATCTTGGAAATGCTGCCTCGCAGTAAGTTCTTGACTGCCAAGACTTAGACCTGTATCTTTACAATGGTGAGTTGTGTACATCTCAGCTTCTGAGACACATTATCCATTTCCATGTCATGTCTAGGAACACTGGCAAGTGTACACAACATCAAGTGTTAAAGTTTGTTCCAAAGGACGCCACTTTCACAGAAAAAGTCCCCCCCCCATTTCCTAATGCTTGTACACATTTGCTAGGAATCCCTGGTTTTTGTGTGTGATCGGTGGTAAATAACAACGCTAGAGGTGTTTGAATCCGAACGCGTGACTGACAGATTTTCTTTGTGATATACAGGGATCGCTGGTTCCACAGGGATCGCCGGTTCGAATCCCTGTGTTACCTCCGGCGTGGTCAGGCATCCCTACAGACACAATTGGCCGTGTCTGCGGGTGGGAAGTCGGATGTGGGTATGTGTCCAAGCGCTGCACTGCCCCCTCCTCTGGTCGGTCGGGGCGCCTGTTCGGGGGAGGGGGGGTGGGGGGAATAGCGTAATCCTCCCACGCGCTACGTCCCCCTGGTGAAACTCCTCACTGTCAGGTGAAAAGAAGCGGCTGGCGACTCCACGTGTATCGAAGGAGACGTGTGGTAGTCTGCAGCCCTCCCTGGATCGGCAGAGGGGGTGGAGCAACAACCGGGATGGCTCAGAAGAGTCGGGTAATTGGCCAGATACAACTGGGGGAGAAAAGGGGGGGGGATCCAAAAAAAAAAATGCAGACAAAGTAGCTTCACTGACAGCATGACTTGACTTTACACTGTCAGTGCTGCCATCTTTAGCGTTTCAAACTTTCCTGTTCCAAAATGACAGAGGGCGCCGTCTCCGCTATAATCTACAACATCTCCGCTATTCAGCCCCATGCTGTGAGGCTCAAAGGACGGCGGCTACATCACTGATCCTCAACACAGATCTCCGGGAAAGACAGGGTAGGGACAACGGTACGAGCAGTTGGACAGAACGAAACCCCTGACGGGGCGGTATATCTTCGACTTCCACCCCAACACCCCTCTGGTCCAAACCCCCGCAAGGACAAGAGATCAAACGCACCCCTTTGACAACAGTGGTGAAGCCATGTCTCGGCCGATTCTGCAGCAGCACCTTTTGATGCCATCTCCTGTTCTTCGCCATGGCAGCAGCACCTTATTACTGTCTATTGTGGTGGATGAAAGGTCTGCCGGTGCCCATCTAACTGAAGCAGAAGCAACCCCCGAAAACTCTGTGGTACGCATAAGGCAAGCTAAAGAAGTGGTCGCCAGCAAGACCAGCAGGCTAGATCTATCTGTGGCACCGGCCCAACGGCCCTCGTGTGTACCGCCGCAGCTTCGGCTTAACTAGTGGAGGATCTCCATGTGTTTCTACAGGAGAAAGACCCCCGTTGGGCTCCCCTTTTCTATTTTGGCACGTCACTTTGGACTGAATAAACATGCAAGCGACAAAGCAAGAGAGGAATCACCCCGGCAGATAGAGGCTTAGAGGCAGACGTGGAACCTTTGCTCGGATGGAGGCATGCAGGATTTTGAAAGAGGGCAGCACGAGTGCCATGTGACCACATTTTCATTGTACTCTCAAATTGAAACTGACAAAGCTGAATGAGAGGGAACGGGAGGCCACCGGAAGAGAGGAGGGGGGAGGAGAGGAGGGGAGAGGAGAGGAGACTAGCAGCAAAGAGGTGGGGAAAAAACTGGATTGCTGCACATTTGCCACTGCAGGTCAGCTGGTTCAGGTAACCCATCTCTCTCATCTCGCCGTGTCCAACCAGTCTCACACCACCAAGCTCTTGTCGTGTGTGCATGCATGACATGTACAGGCGTGTGCCGGTGTGACTTAGGTCATACATGTCTGATATGTACATGACAGTGGTAGTCATGTGTCCCCAACCCCCGCCTCACCTCACACCTTGTTCACGTTGCCATTGTTGCCCGCCATTGTGAGAGAAATTGTTCTCCATATGTAGGCGCCGCTGAAATTTTGAGCGCGACTGGTGAATTATTTAAGAGGGAGGATTATAAAAGCAGCTTCGCGGCGTGTTGCTTGAGGGTATGAATCAATATGAGCCCCCCCCCCCCCCACCACCACCGCCAACCCCGCCACATCAACAGAGAAAAGTCCCTCTGATGTGAACTGAGCCCTGAGCTTAATCAACCCCCCCCGGTCACGACGCTGGTGTCTGTCCCCTGCGTCCGCACACCATTCCCACCACCATCATTCTATTTCAGCACGTCCATCGTTAGCCTCCCTCCACCCCCACCCCCACCCCCACCCCGCGGCCAATGCACCAAACCTCAGCATCCTGCAACGAAACAGAAATTCAAGCAAACACACACACCGGTCTGTAAATCTGTGTGGCCCCTTCTTTAATCCCTCTGGCCACAAACTATCCCTGTAGAAGTCCGGCCACATGGCCATGAGACATGGCAGACTGGACAAGCCAGATGCACCGTGCTGCACTCTGCTGCACCGTGCTGCACGGTGCTGCACGGTGCTGCACCGTGCTGCCCCGTGCTGCACTCTGCTGCCCCGTGCTGCCCCGTGCTGCACTCTGCTGCCCCGTGCTGCACCGTGCTGCACGGTGCTGCACGGTGCTGCACCGTGCCTCTGTGGGCGACAGGCTCTAGAGGAAATACGTGAGAAACAGCCTGTGATTCTGTGTAAGCGAGGGCGAGAGAGGAAGGGAGGGAGAGAGAGAGAGAGAGAGAGAGAGAGAGAGAGAGAGAGAGAGAGAGAAACAGGAAGTGAAATACAGAAACAGGGAAAAGAGGGGAGAAGGAACGGGAGTGAGAGAGAGGGGGACTTATTTGGACTGACCACATCCACAGAAACAGATGGCTAACTCAAGGCCTGCCAAGTCTATTCTTCTGTCCTCTGCTTCTGTCTGGAGGCTGTTATATTCCTAGTCTGACACATGGGGCTATCTCTCTTTCTCTTTCCGTCTCTCCCTCTCTGTCTCTCTCTCTTGCTCTGTCAATTCAATTCAATTCAATTCAATTCAATTTAACAGGGCTTGATTGGCATGACCATATGACACAGTATTGCCAAAGCACAAGGTGGTACAAAACAGTACAGTAGTTTATAACATACAAACTATTCTGTTCTATTCTCTCTGTCTCTCTGTCTGTCTGTCTGTCTGTCTGTCTGTCTCTCTCTGACATACACACTCACAGGCACACTGACCCTCATCATGTGCTGGTTCTACTCTGCTCTGCACACAGTTGTCTTCAGTGAAGATTAGATCTGATGGGTTCGATCCTGCGTGCTGCTGGGAAGACCTCAGCACTCCCAGTGTGCTCGCCTGAATGCCACTTGGTTTGTTGTTGTTTTTCTCATCCTCATCTATCTCTACGTCTATTTATCTGCTCTAACCCGCGATTCTCCCCCTCATCTTCAACTTCGTCATACTGGGACTCCCTGTTCGGTCCACACGGCCGCCCTCTATGTGACCAGTGGTTTCCTGTCTCAGACAGGAGGTCAGGGGAGTTGGGACCAGAAGCGGCCCAGGGGGCTCAGACTCCACAGCATCGATCATGGGAAAAAGCGAGCGACGGAAAACCAAGAAAAGTGCTCAAAACGGATGATGGGGTAGCTGCACGTCCTTTAACAACACTAGCTGGAGACTACTGGTCGACAAAAGAAGACAAAGAAAACAGATCACGGGGGGGGGGGGGGGGACCTTGCTTCTCCTGAAACCCACAACGCTCCTCTCTTTCTCCTTCTCCCTCCCTCTCACACTTCGTTAATTCTCAGAAAGACAGTGGCCAGGAAACGTGGAGGCTAAAAATAATGGCTCTATAAATATGAGGTGCCCATTGAGAGTGATTGAGAGGCGGAGTCGCCAGGCAGCTAGGGATGCTGGGTAAGCTTGATTCATTAGTGCTCTCTGCTTCCAAAGACTGAACCCTCCAACCACCGCCACGTTATGTCCACACGTATAACATGTAGTACACACGTGCTCACCTGCAAACACATGCACACACACACACACACACACACAGTACATGCATAAACAATACAGTTGTGCAGTGTGACATCTCAGGTACTTCAAAAACCACTCGTCCAGTCTCTCTCTCTGTCTTCCTCTATCTCTGTGTGTGTGTCTCTCTCTGTCTTTCTCTCTCTGTCTTTCTCCCTCTCTGTCTGTCTTTTTAGATTCTGGTCCCACCAGTGTCATCCATCAACACTCATTACTCGTCCCTCACCCCTTTCCAGAACTCCTCGCCCACCACATTCTTAAAGCCCTGCTGGTCCACTGCTGGAGTGGAAAAATGTGCGCGTGCGTCGGAGTATATGTGTGCAAGTGTGTGTGTGTGTGTGTGAGAGAGAGAGAGAGAGAGAGAGAGAGGGAGAGAGAGAGAGAGAGAGAGAGAGAGAGAGAGAGAGAGAGAGAGAGAGAGAGGGGGAGTGGAGGTGCCCTGTGTCTGTTTTATTATTCATACTCGTGTGTGGATCCTCTTTCAGCCCACAGACACCTGCCTGCAATACACAGAGCACATTCTAATGTTCTCCCTATATTCTCCCCCCACCCTTCACCCTCTCTCTCTCTCTCTCTCTCTCTCTCTCTCTCGCTCTCTCTCTTTGATATGGACTCCACTTAAGAGAGACTGTACATGGGCCGAACTTGCAAATACGAAGGTACAAAGGCCGCCTCCTTGTCTAATGACCCTCAGGCGTCGCTCTCCTCCATCCTTCGGTCCCCTGCAGACGCTCACATTCAGACCACATCCACGCACACGCTCGCACACAGACACGCTGACAGTCTTTTATTACTCTGATCGTCTGTTTAATGGCTTCCCCCTCCACCTCCCCCTCCGCCTCCCCCCGTCTCGGCATTGACGTCGCGTCCATTAGGCTTTGCCTCTGGGTCTTATTAGCAGAGACGGGAGCACGGGAGCTGGCCGCTGTGCGAGACCCCCGTCCGGAGTCGATCTCCACCTAGACGGATCCGCCGTATCGGCCCCGGCAAGACACAGCCATGCCGGCAACCCCTTCGCCGCGACAGCAAACCCATCGAAGCTGCGGAGAAAGTGCAAACGGGCCCCGCGGGCGGCGCTCATCCGTCAACGCCGGCGGGAGACGGACACAGTCACGTGAACACGCACACACGCACACTCCCAACACGAACACACACGTGCACAGCTCGACTATCGACACACGCAGGCGTGCTGCCAGACGACTATCTCCGTCTGGTGCTGTGGAGAGGAGGCCCCTGCGGGCTGATGAGGAGAGATAACGTTTCACATCTGATCAACGTCAGCATCATAACTCACCGGCCTCTCCCCTGCGCTCCTCCGCCGCGCTCTCATTACGCTCCCACCGGCGAACAGCTGCAATTAGGGCGTGAGCAGTCCGAGGAAATAGACCCATTTTCTAGCGCTGGCGAATGTGTTCAGCTCCCCGCAAGAACCTGAAACCAAGTTTGTGTCTTTCCTCCCTCCTCCCTGAGAGCAGTTGCAACACATGGG
The DNA here is from genome assembly GCF_029633865.1 of Lampris incognitus. NCBI lineage: Eukaryota > Metazoa > Chordata > Actinopteri > Lampriformes > Lampridae > Lampris > Lampris incognitus. The sequence goes on from NC_079229.1 coordinate 9,798,933, forward strand.
GGCGGTGGCCAGGGCCCGCGCCGGCTTCAGGAAGAGATAACTCGGTGAGAAGATGTAATCTGGAGGGTTTGCAGAGGCAAATGGACGCACGTGTCGAAAGACACGCAACATGCTGCGAACGCTCGCCGCCGCTTTACCACGTCACGTGACCACCGGCTGTGGTACCTGTTCGGGGAAAGGTCTCCGTCTCCTTTTCCAGTTCATTGCCTTCGTTTAGTTGTCTGTGCCAAGCTGTCTTGCAGTGAATGGACGACACACAGGTTGGATTCTCAGAGGGAACCCGCCTGAGCAAGGCAGACGGCCATACGGGGCTGATAGTGCTGTGCCGGCCACGGCCTTGGAGGGAATATCAGGAATCAGGAATATTTGTCATTTCATACCATGCACCAGGATGACTGCCAGAACTGCCGGTCTGCATGGGTTAGCAGTTAGCTTAGCCTGCCCTGCTTCCGCGTCCTGTCGGACCGCCCTCGGTGTTTCCTCTTTGGGTGCAGCTCCCGGCAGGGCCGTGGTCCCTGGGCCCACAGGACGCGGCAGAGCAGGCCCTCCCAACCGATCCAGCGCCACCTCTCCCAGCCATCAAACGAAGACATAAACTGGGATGCAGACGTGGACAAAGACGCTGCATGGACGGTGCTGGGTGAGGCCGCCGCAAACGTGAATTCGTCCCACACCATGACTAATGTAAACACCACGACTCACAGTCATGCCCAGACTGCAAGAGACAACCTCCGTCGGATGAGGGCAAGTACAGATTTGATGGGCTCTTTTCTTTTTTGGGGGGGGGGGAATTTGTCCCCCTATTTCTACCAATTGTACTTGGCTAATTATCCCACTCTTTTAAGCCGTCCCGGTCGCTGCTCCACCCCCTCTGTCGATCCGGGGAGGGCTGCAGACTACCACGTGCCTCCTCCGGTACATGTAGAGTCACCAGCCGCTTCTTCTCACCTGACAGTGAGGAGTTTTGACAGGGGGATCCAGCGTGTGGGAAGATCACGCTATTCCCCCCCCCCTCCCCCCTGAACAGGCACCCCGACCAACCAGAGGAGGTGCTAGTGCAGTGACCAGGACACACACCCACATCCGGCTCCCCACCCGCAGACATGGCCAATTGTGTCCGTAGGGACACCCGACCAAGCCGGAGGTAACACGGGGATTCGAACCGACGATCCCCGTGTTGGTAGACAACGGAATAGACCGCCACGCCACCCGGACGCCTTGACAGGGTCTTTTCCACAGGCGGGAAAAGTTGTCACCCTCCACGGTTATTCACGGCAGCGCTGCATAACCCAACACCGCCACAGCGCTTCTGCTCTCCATCAGCAGGGCACATTTGATGTGATGACAAATGAGACTGAAAATTGCTCAAGGAGAAAGCAGGAGAAGAATGAGAGAGAGAGAGAGAAAGCGAGCGAGCGAGAGAGAGAGAGAGCGAGAAATAAAACTCAAGGTTGTTTTGATGAATAACAAAAGACAGCGCGATTTCATAAGAAGATTACAGCTTCAATCCATCACTGGGCCATCAGTCAACATCAATAATAAATGGCCGAGGAGTTGCGCGGCCATACAAAAGTTATGCGTATGGATCACACAGATTATATTGGTTTGACATATTGAACTAACAGAGCGAGAGAGGACGCAACACGTCTCACCTCCTTCTCCATCTCACGGAGGGGACTATGAAGGCTGGTGAATTTCTGAAGTCCCCCCCCGGAGTTTGAAAGCTATTGTACGGCAAAAACATCACTAAGGAAACCTCACTAGGTGGGTTACGCTCCCCCGGCCAGACCGGAAAGCCTTTTTATCTGCTCGAGCTTCAAAGCCAGCCTCGCCCTAGACTGCTTTTTTAAATACCCATTTTCCTCATAATTTACTTTTTTGGTAGAAATCAATCACTCGGGTGGGGGTCAGGGTTTAAACTTTGGTTGCTGGCTGCCTCTCCCTCTTGCTCCTCCGGTCTCCACTGCATCGTCTCTCCTTTTCTATCTCTCTTTCTCCTCTCCTGCCCTTATCAGTGGAGGGGATACAGGGGCCATTAATCTCTCTAGTCCTTTGAAGCATCTTCCATCCAACCAGGTTGGCGGTTCCTTACCATGGACAGTGTGTGTTTGTGTGTGGATGAGGGTACGAGCGGGACATTCACTTCTGCATCGTTCTGGGACGCCTCCATACGAAAGGCACCAACACAGTGCAGCTTGTTGAGGGCTAACAGTGTGTGCGTGTGCGTGTGCGTGTACCAGGTTTCTGTATACTAGCAGTGGAGGAAGAAGTATTCAGAACTTTTATTGAAGTAAAAGTAGAAATGCCACAGTGTAAAAATACTCTTTTACAAGTAAAAGTCCTGCATTCAAAATAGTACTTAAGTAAAAGTACAAAAGTATTAGCATCCAAATATACTTATGGGCATCCGGGTAGCGTAGCGGCCTATTCCATTGCCTACCAACACGGGGATCGCTGGTTCAAATCCCCGTGCTACCCCTGGCTTGGTCGGGCGTCCCTACAGACACAATTGGCACTGTTTGCAGGTGGGAAGCCGGATGTGCGTATTTGTACTGGTTGCTGCTCTAGCCTCTAGCGCCTCCTCTGGCTGGTTGGGGCGCCTGTTCAGGGGGGGGCTGGGGGAATAGTGTGATTCTCCCACGCACTACGTCCCCCTGGAGAAACTCCTCACTGTCAGGTGAAAAGAAGCGGCTGGTGACTCCACATGTATCAGAGGAGGCATGTGGTAGTCTGCAGCCCTCCCTGGATTGGCGGGGGGTGGTGGAGCAGTGACCGGGATGGCTCAGAAGAGTGGGGTAATTGGCCGAATAAAATTGGGGAGAAAGGGGGGGGATATAATCCAGTGAGTCAAGTTTATTCTTTTTTGCTCCTTGTTTGTTGAGGACTTTCCTTACCATTGAGTGTTTCTTTTAACAAAGTTATATATATATATATATATATATATATATACTTAAAGTAGCAAAAGTAAAAGTACTCATTATGCAGAATGGCCCATTTCAGAATCATATATCATATTATTGAACTATAATTATTGATGCAACAATGTGTTCATCACATTAATGTTGCAGCTGGTAAATGTGGAGCTAATTTCAATTACTTTATATACTGCTGGGTAGCTTAGCCTATGAAAATATATCATTATTTGTTGATTTATAACTTGTATTAATCTAAATAGGCAAAGTATCTAGTAACTAAAGCTGTCAAATGTAGTGGAGTAAAAGGTACAATATTTCCCTCTGAAATGTAGTGGAGTAAAAGTATAAAGTAGCATAAAATGGAAACACTCCTCAAAATTGTACTTAACTACAGTACTTGAGTAAATGTACTTAGTTACATTCCACCACTGCCCATTAGGATACAGAAACCTGAAACCATCTACCTCGTGGGGACATTTTATGGGTCCCCATGAGGGAAATGGTCCATGTTAGGGTTAGGACTTAACTTTAGGGTTAAGGTTAGATAGGTTAAGGGTTAAGGTTAGGCATGTAGTTATGATGGTTAAGGGCTAGGAAATGAATGTAGTCAATGAAGGGTCACCACAAGTATAGGGTGACATGGTGTGTGTGTTTTTGTGTTGTGTGTGTGTGTGTGTGTGTGTGTTTTAGAGCTAGAACGCAGGTTGTGTGCAGCAGCCTTTTAGATATGAGTGTCCAGTTCTCGATGCTTAATGGGTGGATGAACGTTAGAGGAGATGCTAATTCAGTTAGTGAGTGAGTGAGCGAGTGATCAAGACAAAGTGAAAAAGCAAGAGAGCAAAAGAGAGAGTGCTAGAAAGAATGAGGGTGCCAGCAAAACAGAGCAAGAGTGTGTGAGAGAGGAATAGAGGAAGGGAGAGAGAGTGAGAGAGAGGAAGAGAGAGAGGAAGAGAGAGACAGAGAGAGAGAGGAAGAGAGAGGAAAAAAGAGAGAGAGGAAGAACGGAAGAGAGAGAAAAAGACAGGAAGAGAGAGAGAGGGGAAGCGAGAGACAGAGTGGAAGAGAGAGAGGAAAAGAGAGAGAGCGAGACAGGAAGACATAGAGGAAGAGAGAGAGGAAAAGAGAGAGAGATGTTTTTGATTTTTAAAAGCATTTCTCAAAAAGGCTGATAAAAATCCAAACTTTTTTTTCCATGACAAAAAATTACTGTACAGCACAGTTAAAAACACACCTTCATCACTTACTTGAAATGGTATTAAATATGAAGTCTTCGTCTGCCACAGAACATACTGCATCATCACAGCACCACTTTCTGATAAAATCTCCCATGTTCCTCATTCCTTTAAAGAATCTAAAACTAACCCAGACTCTGGCTTTCACCAGTGGGATGAAAACAGGAAGTACTTACTGCCCTGTCCTGTTCTCCACTCTTCTCCCTGCTACTACAGATGGACAGTTTGGCCTCCCCTACTACCAGATTTAGTAGTTGCCACTAGGGAGGCGTCAGATTTTTTTTGTAGCCAACTCCCAAAATGAAGACTGTCTTAGACCACCTCTCACCAAACTGTCTAAAAACATTCTTCAGGGCATTAAAAAGGCTGCAGAGTCATGCATCTGTAAAAACAAAACAATGAAAAACGGTCTCTACTTTGCCACAAAATGGACATTTACTTGAAACTGTGGGGTTGATCACAGAGACACAACTATTCACTGCAATGGCAACATGGAGAATTCTCCACTGTAGATCAGCAGTCCTTTTCTTTAGAGGTGGTTTATATAAAACCCTCCATACTGGTTTCACCCAAGAGGAAGAGAGAGAGAGAGAGAGGAAGAGAGAGAGGGGGGGGGAATGCTAAGAGCAGTGTAGAGGTCAGTGGGGCATGAAGGAGAGGGAGTGACATGAGAGAAATGGTTCGCCACCAGTCCATCTGTCCACTCAAGATGTGAAAACAAACAGGCAGCCATTAGCCTGTTCCAGCTGTTACAACTGGGAAAGCCATACTGTTATCTACACTCTCTCTCCCTCTCTCTCCCTCTCTCCCTCTCTCACACACACACACAGACTGTTGGAGTGTGCCGGCTTCTCACCCTCAGGAGCAACGATAATACATTTCGACTGAATTTTTGAAGAACTTCAAAGAGGCAAAGGGTTCCACACCAACAGTCCTCTCTCTTCGCCTGGCTCATCAGCATATGTTACTGGACTGGGTGCTGGGCTTCACTACTCTCTGCATTACACTCGAGTGTGGTAAGCTGAAATATTGTTTAAGAAGCCAAAGCAGAACCCCGAAGGACTGCAGCGGACGCCGCAGCTTGAGGTAAAAGTCTGAAGACATCGTGACAGCGACTGATGTTGTTTAGAAAAACACAAATACTGAGAGAAAAACAAAATTCAGACAGTCTGAGCTAGGCTGAAGAGTGTAATGACATTCAAACTGAAGCGGTCTGAAGAGGACATTACTGGCCCACATTGAAAGGCTGCAGATCCTACAGGGGGGCCACGAGGGACCCTGCCGTGCTCCCTGTGACAGGGTCTTAGATCTCCCAGGGGGCCCCTGCCACTTTGAGCCATCTTCAAACCAAAGGAAACAGACCGAGAACTGGCAATGTGACATTGCAGATGTGTGTGTGTATATGTGAGAGAGAGAGAGAGACACACACACACACACACACACACACACACACACACACACACACACTATGTTTTCATGCGTTACAGAAATTCTGTATATATTAAATATTCAACTTTGAATGAATAGAAAAAAGATAAATTCACATCACTGTTGTAAATACAGATGGAGTTCATTTCAGTTCTTTTACATTTTGGCAAACTGAAAATCAAATCTGTAACTTATAGGTGTTGTGTGCATTTAAAATTAACATATAGGTTACTGTCTTTCTCATATTAAAGCACTCAAAAAGAGCCATAAAGCCATAAATGAAAGGTTTTCACTAAAAGGCACTAGACTTTAAGTATCCACATGGTCTTTTAATGTATGAAAGTAGGACAAAAGAATAGAGATAGAAAAAAGAGATTGAAGAGATAGATTGGTTCTTATACCGCCAAGTTGAATCAGTTCATCTGGACAAGGTTTAGTGGGAGAAACGTTTCATCACTCATCCAAGTGACCTCTTCAGCCTAAACTGACTGCAGTTTAGACTGAAGAGACTTATAAGGGTGGGTCTTTCCTCACCCTGATAAACAGCACACTTGCATAACGACCAAAACCAGTCGGGTTCATATGCAAATTGTGATGACCATTAACTAGAGTCACAACGGCTATGTATAGTATTCACAGAGGACTGGGGAATAGTTGCAATCACAGCATTGTAACATGGTGACAGATGTATTCTTAGCCCCCCCCTTTTTTTTTACATAGATGGCCTCTTTGACTCCCCGTTCAAACCAGCATTCCTCCCTATGAAGAATGTGCACATCCTCATCCTTGAAAAAGTGGCCACTGGCCTGTAGATGGTGTAGACTGTGGAGTCCTGGCCTGACATGTTAGCTCTTCTATGTTGTGCCATTCTCTTGGCCAGCGTCTGTTTGGTTTCCCTAATGTACAAGTCATTGCAATCCTCCTGGCACTGAACAGTGTACACTATTGCTCTGTTTGTGCCGGGGAACCCGATCCTTGGGGTGGACCAATTTCTGGCACAGCATGTTTTGGAGTTAGAACAAAAATGAGATGCGATGTATGGAAAATACACATCTCAACTGTTCTGACATTCCCACCGCATACAGAATTACCACTCGTTTATGCTAAGGTAGCGGTTGTCCTCTTCTCTTTGATCGGCTGGTGCACTGTTTGGGAGTCTTCATGGCTTTGATAAATGCCCAGTTAGGATAACCACACTTACCCAGTGCCTGCTTAATGTGGGATTGCTCTTTGAATGTTAATAATAACATTTTAAAGTTAATCTGCTGTAACTAAGGAAGTCAGTGTAACTGAATCAGCAGAGGAGAGACATGTTCAGGGGACCTTGAATGTGTAATAATCTGTGCTGCAGAATTCTGGATGAGTTGAAGTCGGTGAATAAGTTTGTTGGGGATGCCTGCCAGGATCACATTGCAGTAGTCAATGCATGATGTGACAGAGCATTGACTAAAACTTCTGTGGAATGTTGTGTTAAAGCAGGGCGTAGTCTGGATATGTTTTCAGATGGAAAAAGGCAATCTCGGAGACATTGTTTTTTGACTGGAAAAACAAAGGGTACTGTCAAGGATAACACCAAGGCTTTTAGCTTCAGTGGAGACATGAATGGTGGCTCCCGCAATGGGCAGTGAGCAAATATTCATTTTTGAGAGTGTAGATTTAGTGTTAATGAGGAGTAGCTCAGTTTTACTACTGTTGAATTTCAGATAGTTGTTTGTCATCATGGAGACAAGCAGTGAGGGTACTGGAGAGGAGAAGAGAAGTGGGCTTAGTGGACACATAAAGCTGTGCATCATCAGCATAACAGTGGAAATGGATACCATAGTGCCAGAAGATGTTGCCAAGAGGGAGGAGGTAAATAATAATCAGGAGTGGCCTCAACACTGAACCACGTGGAGCTCCATGATGAACTATGAAACTTTCTGGCCGGTAATTCTGAATCTGTACAAAATGTGTCCCGTCTTTGAGGTAGAACGCAAACCACTGATACACAGTGCCCCAAACTCCAATGCTAGCCAGACGATCCATGAGAAGCTGACAAGATATAGTATCAAAGGCTACGGTGAGGTCAAGGAGGATGAGGATAGAGAGTAGACCAGAATTAGCTACACGAAGGAGGTCACTGGTGATCTTAATCAGGGCTGTTTCTGTGCTATGTTTGGGGTGAAAGCCATTTTGGAGTGGTTCAAAGAGATTATTGTCATCAAGGTAGATCTGAAGTTAACATGCAGATACCCTCTCAAAGATTTTAGAGATGATGGTAAATTGGAAATAGGCTGGTAGTTGTTTTGGTAATTAGAATCTAAACCCGGTTTTTTCACAGTTGGTCTGATTATGGCAACCTTCATTGAAGGGGGAACTGTACCGGTAGACAGAGAGAGGTTGATTGATGGAGGTTATCATGGAGATGACAGGGGGCAGGCATGTTTTAACTAGGGTTTTGGGAAGTGGATCCAGGTGACATGTAGAGATACTGGACTTAGTAGTAAGTTAAAAAATGTGATTCAAAAATGTAAATCCTTGTGTATATATCTGAAAGTTGTTGTGTTGTTAGTCTATGTTAAGTACACTGTGAGAGCCATGAAACCGGAGTCAAATTCCATGTGTGTGCAAACTTACATGGCCAATAAACCTGATTCTGATTCGTCTGATTTTCAGTTGGAAGACTGAAGTCACATAGGACAGTGGATATTTCAGGTGGGTTGAGTAACTTTTCCACCATGGAGAAGAGAGTTCTAGTATTCCCTTCACCTGTACTTATGGTATTTGCATAATAGGATGTTTTAGCTATTGAAAGAGCATTTTTGTAATGGAGTATATGATTAATAATAATAATACATTTTATTTGTGGGTGCCTTTCAGAGCACTCAAGGACACCTTACAGAACACAGTAAAAAACAAGCAGCACTGTATCAGACAGCATAAAATCAAAACAAAGCAGGGTAGACATCCATCCATTATCCAAACCGCTTATCCTGCTGTCAGGGTCGCGGGGATGCTGAGCCCAGCAGTCATTGGGTGTATACGATTATAAGATCAGAACACATTTGTTTGTGAACAGCAAGTCCAGTCTTGGTGTAAAGCTTCTTCAGGCACCGACCTATAGCCTTGAGCTGATGTAGTTCAGGTGTGTACCAGGGAGCAGTATGGGCAAATGAGACAACCCGTGCCTTCAGAGGGGCTAAAGTATCAGCTGCAGAAAATAAGCTATCATTGTAGTAGTCCATAAGATCAGGAAGTGGGAAGGTGGGAGCAGGAATGGGGTTCAAGGTAATTAGACTGCTGATATCATCTGGATTAACATGTCTAATGTTGCGGAATGATATGGTACGATGCACCTTTAATTTACTGAGCAGTAGGTTGGTGAATAACACAGTATTATGGTCAGAGATGGGTAGTTCAGGTGTGAAGCCGGAACAGCAAACTACGTCATGGATATGACCTTTGGTGTGGATTGTAAAGTTGACATATTGTGTTAGATTAAAGCAATCTAACATTGCTTTAAAATATTTAATGAACATATTGTCAGTGTTATCAAAATGAATATTTAAATCCCCCACTAGGATTATATTCGGAGACATTGCACTAAGGGCGGTTAAAACTGTCGAGAGTTCAGTGATAAAAATATTCGATGCCTTAGGTGGTCTGTACAGAGCAGCAATAATGATGGGTGTATGTCCATAGAGCTTAACAGCCAGCGGTTCAAAGGAAGACTGATCAGTTAGAGAGTGGTGTTATTTTTATACTACTGTGATAGATCAGCACGAGGCCGCCTCCTCTGCCCGAAGACCGAGGTTTGCATATGTAAACAAATACTGGTGGGGTTGCTGAATTTAGCGTGTAGGAAGTCATTCTGTGACTGCCAGGTTTCAACGAGACATAAATAATCCAGTTTGTGCTCTGTGATGAAGTCACTGACCGGAGGGGCTTTGTTGGTGATAGACTGGATATTGTAGAGGGCAAACTTATGACACGTTGTGTGGGTATAAACAGCTGATTTAGCTAGTGGTGTTAGCACACTGTGGTCTACATGCCAGTCAGAGCACTTCAGATGGCTCATACCTGCTGACCAGGAGCCGAGTCTCAGCATTGCCACCACCAAAACTGGAGTTATGACGAGATCTAAGGTGAATACACCTTGGACATCAGCGAAGAATGTCTTGATGGGACTGAAGATCTCTCGGAGCTTTGTAGTGTGACCGAAGTCAGTGTAGTTCATCTGCGGAGTATCTCAGTTGGTTAGTAGTGGTGATGGAGGATAGTATGGTAGAAAGTGTGATCCATGACAGCATTTTGAGGTTTACCATGATTTCAGCTTAGACCCAGTATTTTGTAAGACAAGCCAGCATTCAAAACAAAACAAACAACAACAAAAAAAACGGACCCGAATGAGCAGCGGCAGCCAAAATGCGCCAATGTTCCCCCAACCAGTCAGATCAGTTTTTGTTCTGGATGTGATGACCCCCCCTCCCCCCACCAAGGAGGGGTGCTAAGAGTACATCTGTTGCCATCTCACAACGCTGTGATTGCAGTTATTCCCCAATCCTCTGTGAAAAGTACACATCACAATTATAACTCACTGTCCAAGGGACCGAACGCCAGCCTGGATGACTGTCGGAAGTGCCAGTCTGCATGGGCTAGCAGTTAGCTTAGCCTGCCCCACTTCCACGTCCTGTCAAACCGCCCTCGATGCTTCACCCTTGGGCACAGCTCCAGGCAGGGGCTGTGGTCCTTGAGCCCACCGGATGCAGCAGACCAGGCTCCCACAGCCGATCAACAATAGCTCTCCCAGCCAGACACCTTCGACACACCTCCTCGCACGCCACATGACGACACCAAAAACACCACAGTCAACGCCAGTTGAGGCCGCCACCAGACCACCCTCGGTGTTATCAGAACTGCATGGGTCTGCATGGGCTAGCAGTTAGCTTAGCCTGCCCTGCTTCCGCGTTCTGTCAGACCACCCTCGGTGTTACCTCTTTGGCCACAGCTCCAGGCAGGGCCTGGGTCCCTGGGCTCACAGGACGCAGCAGACTAAGCTCTCCCAGCTGATCCAGCTTCAGCTCTCCCAGCCATCAAACGAAGACAAAACTTAAACGCAGATGTGGCCAAAGACACTGCATGGACGGTACTGGGTGAAGCTGCCGCAAACGTGAATCTGCGCCGCCATCTTCCCACACCAGTACTGGGTGAGGCCACTCCAAACCTGAATTCGCACCGCCATCTTCCAACACTGGAAGGGGGAACCTGTGCTGTTTATAAGGTTGGGGATACCTGCAGTCAGCTGAGACTGATGTTGTCACTTAGATGAGTGATGAAACGTTTCTCCCACTAAACCTTGTGTCCAGATGAACCGATTCAAATTTTCTAGGATTCTACACCTGGATTATTGAGCATTCATCAAGACATTGGTTCTTATAGACAGACATCCCTGACAAAAGTACTGTCATGTCACCTGAAAATGCATGACAAACATCCTAGGGATCATCACTTATGTAAGGAAATAACATGATATGCAAGTCTGCAGTGACCAGTGGGAAAGCATTGCATTTTCTGTATTCTTGCATTGAAGGCAAACTGCTACAACTATGGTAAAACCTGATGCGAGTATGTAGTCTATAGTTTTAGGTGTCCACAGTGTGGTCCTCATCTAAAAGAACACGTATAGAGTCGTAATAGAAAACAGAAAACAGGGAATCAGAAAAAAAAATCTGTTTGACAATTTCACAGTGGGTCGAGCTCGGCAATATCGATAACTACTCTCAATTGGACGAAACAGGTAAAATGTTATTTCACCACTGTGTGCAGTTTAGTGTAAAGACTCGTTTTATTTTGGAGCGAGGTGATGAAATGTTCCAGTAAGAGCGGCAATGTGCCTTGAAACTGAGACTGAACTCAAGAAGAGCACAAACACAGATGCCAGAGGACCAGTCTGGTACCAAAGCACCGTTTTCTAGGTTTCTGATATTGGAAATCTGACTGTGACAGCACTGGGTTTTTAACCTTTATTAACTATAGCTTTTTTTCTCTGCTTTATGCCTTAATCATCAATCTATTCATCCATCCAGCCAGCCAGCATTCATCCCTTTGTCGTTCTCTAAAGAGAATTCCTCATTACAAGTTGACAGACACTTGTGCCTTGGTATTTTGGTGCCTACTCATCTCTTTCAATAGCAGATCTGTCTTTTTCTCTTTCTCAAAAACAGTGACAGAGAAGGGCTGAGGCACAGAAGCAATAAAATGATTTATTTTTCCTTGAAATGTCTGTCTGAGTGCACGCCTGTGCATGTGTGGTGTGTGTGTGATATCTGTAAAAAGTCTGCACCCCAACCCACTGCACACACACACACACACACTACGCTTCCCCCGTGCAACAACACAAACACCACTGCTATTAGATTGTACGCATTATGTCCATTTATTGCTCTAGAGCTTCACCATATTCAAGCAATTTTAATGTAGGACATCCCAAATATTAAACTATAATTACAATTAAAGCTGCAAGCAGCAATGAACGTGCCCTCGTACATCATGCGTGTCAGAGAGAGTGGCAGCCATAGGTAAGATATACGATTTCATCAATATTCAACAGTGCATGTAGGAGACATCTATCACTTCCTGTGTCAACTTTGTGGTGCTAGAAAACCTGCACTAAATGTACATTATGTTGCTGTATATCAAATGCAGATCACACTTTAAATTTCATGGAAATCAAAGGAAGTTTGCAACATACGGCTTGACTTCCTGTTGCCAGTAGGCGGTCCTACTCAAGCATGTCATTAATACAACAATACACTTAGTGGTGGTTGCCTGACATGCATATGCATTTTCATGAATATGGGACATTGCACGAAGGAGTCACATATCACTTCCTGTGTCCACTATGTGGCATTAGAGGACACCCTCTAATTATATGTCATGTTGCTGTATATCATGTTTAGACCACACTATGTAAATTTCATGTAAATCAAACAATGTTTGTCACATAAGGCTGACTTCCTGTTGCCAGTAGCTAGCGCTATGACTACCACTCTTCACTTCCTGTTGCTAGTAGGCGGTGCTACAAAAGCGTGTCATTAATGTAGCAATACATTTAGTGGAGGTTGCCTGACATGCATATGCATTTTCATAAATATTGAACATTGCATGAAGGCGTTAAAATTCCCTGCCTGTGTCCACTATGTGGCACAACATAACACCCTTTAATTATATGTCAGTTGCTGTATATCATGTGTATACTACACCATGTGAATTTCATGTAAATTGGATGGTTTGTCACACAAGATACGATAAAGTAAGATGAGATAAGAGGTACTTTATTAACCCCGTGGGGAAATTGATTCCAACACACACTAGCTAGGAGCAGTGGGCAGCTACCGAGCAGTGCCCGGGGACCAACTACAGGTCTTCTTGCCATGCCTCAATCAGGGGTGCAGATAGGGGTATTAACCCTAATACTTGTCTTTTGATGGTGGGAGGAAGCCAGATCATCTGGAGGAAAGCCACACAGACACGGGGAGAACATGCAAACGCCACACAGAAATGATCTGGGATGGCCTGGGGTTTGAACCCAGGACCTTCATGCTGTGAGGCAACAGTGCTACCCAGGATGCCCATAGGGCTGACAACCTGTTGTCAGAGGTGGCGCTATGACTATGACTCAATACAGGCATGTAGATGTCTTCAGGCCTGGACTCTAATCCAGCATGTGAAATTTGGGCCAGAATGGACAATGTAAAGTCAAGCTACAACAGCGTCCTCTTTCATGGGGAAACATGCAAATGTTCCACATCACAACGGCAACAGCGTTTCATGGAAACTCAAGCGCTTGGCACTTTGATATTGTGAAGGTCTTCAGATGTTCCTGACCAAATTTGAGATGGATCTGGTTAACCTGCTATGCAGAGATCATACAGCACCTGTTTCCAGTAGGTGGCGCTATAACTATGACTCAATATTGACATGTAGATGTGTTCAGGCTTGGACACTTATCAAGCATGAGAAATTTGGGGCAGACTGGACAATGTACATTCGAGTTACAACAACTTCCTCTTTCATGGCAAAACACGCAAATTGACCGGCACGCCACACCAACAGCGCTCCACGAAAATTTAAAAGCTTCGTAATTTAACATCACAAAGGTCTTTAGGTGTCAGAGGCCAAATCTGAAATGACTCTGGTTAATTTTCTAGGAGGAGTTTGTTAAAGTACAACACCTGGAAACGGCAAAAACTGCACAGTTAGTTCAAAATGTCCGACTTCCTGTCTGACTTAGAGTATGGCTCCATGAGGCATTTTGCAAGTCTGGAGATGCTACATCTGCCTACCAAATTTCGTATATCTACTTCAATTTTAAAGGTGGGGGCTTTGACTTTGAAATCTGTTAGGGGCGCTATCAAGCCAATTTTGCTACATCCAAGCCCAAGACCCACATCAGATATCAGTTTTGCGCACTTCCGATACATGTGCCAATTTTCGTGAGTTTTTGAGCACCCCAGCACCTCAAAAATGGTTTTAAAGTTATGGAATAATAATAATAATCCCTACAAATACAACAGGGCCTTCGCACCACCGGGGTGCTTGGGGCCCTAAATAGGGGAAATAAGCAGTCAAGCAAACAAATAGAAATAAACAAAACTAAGTAAATATTTCTAATGTTTTCAGAATATGAACACTGTTTAGGAGTAAAACATTTAACAACCACAAATGGACCAAGTCAGAGGTTTCCTTGTGGACTCCAACCTTCTACGAGACTCAAAACTATTGCAGCCACGCAATTAAACCACACTTTCAAGTTGCACAAAACAAATATCAAAATATAATCACAGACATGAGGTGACTGGAACAGCAGAGGAAGCAGTAGCAGGAGTAGCAAATACTCCATCAACAGAAGTGTGTTTGAAGAGGATCTAAGATTTTAAAGAAGTGCAGCTAAATAAACAATGTGCCATTAAATATGTGTCAGTCTCAAACCACCATCATACTTAATGGCTTATGTCATCACATCGTAAGTACTTACAAACAACAGGAGAAACACACCAAACCGCATTACACTGCATGTCTAACCCTTCCCCTAACTAATACTCACTGGCCATTAAACAAACCTCCTGTATCAAATCAAATATATATTCCTCCAGTAAGTTCACGAATGAATAGGATAATGTGACTAACATTCAATCTTTTAAGAATAAAAGGGCCACATTAAAAGTTACGACACAACTAGTGCCTTTCTGAGTACAGATGTCACTCCATTCATTTTCAGCAATTACCGCAGCTGTAAAGGCCACGCGGCACTTGAACCGTATGAAAAGGAGCCTTGGGGAGAGCCTCTTTAGTCACCTCGAGCTGCAGTGCGCACTAACTACCACCAGGTGGCAAATGTGAGCAGCCAAGGGTAGTCTCTCGCTCTGTCTGTCTGTCTCTCTCCCTCTTTCTTTCTCTGTCTGTCTGTCTGTGTGTCTCTCAGTCTCTGTCTGTCTCTCTCTCTGTCTTTGTCTGTCTGTCTGTCTGTCTGTCTCCCTCTTTCTTTCTCTGTCTGTCTGTCTCTCTCTGTCTTTGTCTGTCTGTCTGTCTGTCTGTCTGTCTGTCTGTCTGTCTGTCTCCCTCTTTCTTTCTCTGTCTGTCTGTCTGTCTCTCTCTGTCTTTGTCTGTCTGTCTCTCTGTCTTTGTCTGTCTGTCTGTCTGTCTATCTATCGGTCTCTCTCGAGAAGCACTGGGCTTTCAGCTAACTGTAGAACTGTTTTTTCTCCAATATCCATCCATTATCCAGACCGCTTATCCTGACTAAGGGTCACAGGGATTTTCCAGCATCATCCATCTAATATCTAGTATCTAATATCTAACTGAAGTGATGCTAATCTCTTTGCAGTGTTCAAGTGTGAGAATTTCCACTTTAGCTTTGTGTCCATCCAGTGTACATCTAGCTAGCACGTAGCTGTTAGTTAGCAGCCCACTTGCATCTCAACATCCTATTCACTGGCTAGTTAACACAACACGATGATGATGATGATGATGATGATGATGATGATGGTGTTGATGATGGGAACATGCAACATTTGTACAGGAAGTCTTTCTGCAGATCCCCAATCCCTGTCTTTTGTTTTGGTTCATTTTGAGTTTGATCTGTTTCTCATTGTGCCTTGTTTTACATTGTACTTTAATTTATTTTATTTTTTTTTACTCATAGTTTTTGCAGAGCTCACATTTTCTTGACCCTTGACCCTTGTTTGTGGACAGGGCCAGGCCGTAATGGCATTACATACCAGCCCACATTACCTTTCAAAACGTCAGTATTGAGATTACAGTTACTTCATACTTTTTTTTTGAGCTGAATATGTTTACAATGGCCCTGTGATGGCCTGGCGGCCTGTCCAGGGGGTCTCCCCGCCTGGCGCCCAATGACTGCTGGGGTAGGCTCCAGCATCCACCGACCCTGAGAGCAGGATAAGTGGTTTGGATAATGGATGGATGGATGAATACTTGTAGAATTCTTCCCTCTTGATCGATGTTGGCATTATGGGTTCGCACTGTGTTCATGTCTCGCTGGCCAGCGAGCTTGACTTCACATGAAAGCTGAAAACTGAACGGAAATGAATTGTCTTAAGAGGCGGTCTGCAGTCTGCACCTCAGTGACATGAAAACCAGCAGACTGACTCCATGCATGGTGGTTCATTGAGTGCATTGGTGTGTACATGTGCACAGTTCCAGTGTGTACATTTACACTACTGTTACAACCTATTTCTCATTCAGTCAACATCATGATATCAACAATAACAACAGGGAGGAGAGGTCACCTGAACAGGCCCTCGTGTGACACTCACATGCCTTGTGGTCCGATATGCCCTGGCACCGACCCTGCTCCAAATTATAGGTAGTCATACACATCTTTAAAAAATTAACTATTTTCAAATCAGTGCGCACAAACACAAACACACACATTTCCTCCTGCGTTAACCACATATCCACAAGGCAAGATTATTTACACAGCACGTTTCATACACAAAGGAAACTCCAAGTTTTCACATTAAGGCAACACAAGACGTTAAATAAGAGTTGTTGCCAGATGAGATAAGAGACATTTAAAAAAGAGATCAAAAGATAAAAACATAAACACAACAGAAAGGGGGTGAGGGTGGGGACCAAAGTGCTGGGTGAAAGTGTGCCTGTCAGCAGGCCCTGCTGAAGACGATGGCCAGCGTCAGAGTGCGCAGCGGTAATTGGCAGGTGGTCAATATGTGTTGAGATAATGGCAGACAGTTATGGGCACCTTCGACCGCCACTTGACCTGCCCATCAGCCATGTTTACGCATTATAGCAGCAACGTTGAGGTCTGTTTGTCGAAGCTGCAGATCTTGCAGTGTTCAGCTTACTATTAGACTAGTTAAAAGGGTACTATTCCAGGTGGCGTGGCGGTCTGTTCCGTTGCCTATCAACACGGGGCTAGCCAGTTCGAATCCCTGTGTTACCTCCGGCTTGGTCGGGGATCCCTACGGACACAATTGGCCGTGTCTGAGGGTGGGAAGCCAGAGGTGGATAGTATATATGTCCTGGTTCTGCACTAGCGCCTCCTCTGGTTGGTCGGGGCGCCTGTTTAGGGGGGAGGGGGAACTTGGGGGGTAGCGTGATCCTCCCACGTGCTACATCCCCCTGGCGAAACTCCTCACTGTCAGGTGAAAAGAAGCGGTTGGCGAATCCACATGTATCAGAGGAGGCATGTGGTAGTCTGCAGCCCTCCCCGGATTGGCAGGGGGTGGTGGAGCAGTGACTGGGATGGCTCAGAAGAGTGGGGTAATTGGCCGAATAAAATTGGGGAGAAAAAGGGGGGAAATAAAACAAAAGGTCATATTGTACGAATAGCCTATTTCTTCTGCGGGGTATGCAAGTCTTTAGTGTAGATCCTATACAAAGTTTTACCCATGGGGCCCCTGGCCCCCCGCTGCGACCCACTTCCCAGACAGCAAAATTGCTGTGGCCCAGACCCGTCCCGCACCCGACACATTCTTCCGGCCCACATACGGCGCAGAATGATGGCACTTGGGCGGTCCATTCCTGCTTGCCAGATCTGGGCCAGAACCAAGCCATAGCAATGCCGCATGTGCCGCATATTTGCCAAAGGTGGTCCATATTTGTTTTGTGATATTTGGGCCATATTCACCATTTACCACACGGGCCTCTTCAGGGTCACATCCAGATCACATGTTGCCGAGAGCGCCGCATCTTTGCCAAAAAAGGCCCACATTTGATTTGGCATATTTGGGCCATATTTGCTATTATACATGTGGGCCACTTCAGGCTCACATCCATTTTGTCAGGACCAGAAGAAGACCATCAGTGCCGCGTCACTGCCCGAAGTGGCCCACATCCGTATGCTATCTGGGTTGTGTGTTTTAAGCCACACTTTGAAAAGCACCGCTTCATATGAGCTGTCCAGTTGTTGCGGTGGTTTCTGAGACACGGCCCAGCAATTCTTACAGACGGCGGGCGCTGACCGGGAACAGGAGGGCGCGGTGTGGCAGTGTTAGCAGCGATCGCGGCAGCGGCTAAGACATTTAATGTGATGCATCATGCAGAGCGTGCTGGTCCCACCGCCTAGCAAGTAGCCGCTCGGAGCTATTGTCTATATCACCTACACTAGGTGCCGCTTACTGACCGTGGTGACCTTAGCTTGAGTCACCGCAAGAGTTTCAAGATCAAGATAGCAGCATGGAGGAATAATACCGCCCCACGAGCACAACTCTCTCCCTTGGAGGCTGGGTTAGACTTCTTTTCTTTTCTTTTCTTTTTGGTGTTTTAGCCAGCACTTTAAGTCATCTTGACTGGCAAACATTGTGTCAGCATGCCCACGCGGCTGTAAAGCATCCCTCTTGCATTGTTCCAGATCCGTGGCGTCACACCAGGCGGTGGTGTTATTATCCAGCCGCCGATGTGAAACACAAAGCACAGACAAAAGGAGGTGGTAAATAAAGAGTGAAATTTACTCAAGTTGAGTTATCTGTGTGCCAGTCTGTCTGGAGGTCACAACCTCTCACATTTACGCAGCGGCCCGCCACTGAACGGCTGCACACATAAAACAGCACCGCTGGTTTCTCGGCATGGCTCATGGAAAGGAAGGAGAGTCAATCTGAAAAAGACGACTTCCTGGTCGGTTGCTTCCTGTCTGCAGTGTGTCAAAGATCACAGGGGAAGATTTCCTCTGCACACATGTGCATACTCTCTCTCTCTCTCTCTCTCTCTCTCTCTCTCTCTCTCTCTCTCTCTCTCTCTCTCTCTCTCTCTCTCTCTCTCTCTCTCTCTCTCTCTCTCTCTCACACACACACACATGGCTTCCTTCCCAGACACTCTCCGGCTCCCTCCTGACTGGCGGTTCATTCACCTTACCTGCCCAGCCTGCACACCTGCCTTTCATGAACTCCTCAACTCATCACTGCATCTACTCTGGTTTCCGTCCACTCATCTCCAGATCGTTGTTTCAGCCACAGTGGCAGTCCCTCGCTCTCAGCCGCTCTGCAACTGCATATTCAGAGTTATTCCTCCCGTTGTTTGCGTTACCTGTATTTAACCTGTCTCCTTGTGCTTCCAGGATCACTACTCTCCGGCTCCCTGCCTTCCTTGCCTATCCTCCACCACACTCACTCGCTCATCCCTCTGTCCTGCTCAGCTCAGCTCTGCCATCCCCCCTCTTTCTGCCATCCTCATGCCCCTTTATTCCTACAATGAACCCCCTTTTCATTACTTAATTCCACTGTCTGTGTCTTGTGTTTGGGTCTGCCCTCGACTGATCATCCATCCATCCATCATCCAAACCGCTTATCCTGCTCTCAGGGTCACGGGGATGCTGGAGCCTATCCCAGCAGTCATTGGGCATCAGGCGAGGAGACACCCTGGACAGGCTGCCAGGCCATCACAGCCCCCCCCCCACACACACACACACACACACATATTCACACCTAGGGACAATTTAGTACGGCCGAGTTACCCGACCCGCATGTCTTTGGACTGTGGGAGGAAACCGGAGCTCCCGGAGGAAACCCACGCAGACACGGGGAGAACATGCAAACTCCACACAGAGGACGACCCGGGCCGACCCCCAAGGTTGGACTACCCTAAGGCTCGAACCCAGCACCTTCTCGCTCTTCTTCTTCTACTGATCATAACAAGTGTAATATTAACGTTCCCTAACGCAGGTAATGGACTGGATATAAAGACGTTTTACTGCAGCTTTTCCTTTTAGCTGATGCCCGCAAACCAGAAGTCTCTTGAGGTAGCCCGGGTTGAGAAGACGGAGAGAGAGAAACCCCCCCCCCCCCCCCCACAAACACAGAATTAGAAAAAATAAAAACAGAATAAGAATTTCACACTGCAAACGTCTTTCAAAGGCTGTCCTCCAAACCATTTCAGCTTGGGAACGGGAGCTAAATGTGCTGCAGGTAGCGAGAGAACAGCTCCCTGTGTAATGTATTATTTACCGTGATGATGTCTCTCAGCCTTGCTGCCTGTCCCTTCACTTCATACCAACGGCTGGGGGGGGGGGGGGACTGCTATTTTCGATTAAAAAAAAACCCACAGCAAAAGAAAGAAAGAAAAAAAAACCCCTGGCAGCCCTCGGGGGTCGGTTCTCAAGAGGCTGAACTACAACCCACAGAGGCAGATGCACCATGGGAACAGGACAGCAGTGTGAAGAGATGTGCACGGTGCATTATTCAGAGTACACCGACTCACAAACACAACGTGCATGCAGACTACTTCATGTGCATGTATGCATGCAGACACACACCAACACATGCATGCAGCACAGGTCTTCGCTTAAAGGAAGCGTCCCTCCTCGCGAGATGCAGCACTCTGCAGATTCATCCCCACCATGTCTGATTTGTTCAGTTTTTGGTGACCGTCTAGAGTCGAGAAACGAAAGAACAAAAGACTCCGACCTGCGGAGTGGGATCCTCGCCAAGGCAGCAGATCAGCGAAATTAAGCTAACACGGCTGTGACAGCTCAAACGAACGGCAACCACCTTTTTTTGACCCGGCCTCCTCCATCTGAGAGAAGGCGGCACCAGCCTGGGACTTCTCCCAGATCAGCGGATGAGTTGTTTTAAGGGTTGGCTTCAGATGCAGTTCAGAGATACACATTTTGACTTGAATGAACTGCGTTCAAACGATGCATCGCTGCAGTGCTTATCGAAGCGAGTCTCTTCCATCGGGCCACCACCACACACAGTCTGGTAAGACAAGGTTTCATCCATCCATCCATCCATCCATCATCCAGACTGCTAATCCTGCTCTCAGGCTCGCGGGGATGCTGCAGCCTATCCCAGCAGTCATTGGGCGGCAGGCGGGGAGACACCCTGGACAGGTTGCCAGTCCGTCACAGGGCTAATACAAGGTTTTCCTTGACAAAAGCGTCACAATGTTTTTTTCCCTTTCTAAACCTGACACCTATCAACATCATAAGGTCATCAGCATGAGCCCAACTATGCCACTCACCCACCCGGGTAACAAAGAAAACCAGAAAACATTTATATTGAAGTCACATGTACTCCCCCCTCCCTTTTTTTCCCCCTCTCCCTAATTGTATCCGGCCAATTAACCCCACTCTTCGGAGCCGTCGCGGTCACTGCTCCACCCCCTCTGCCGATCCGAGGAGGGCTGCAGACTACCACATGCCTCCTCCAACACATGTGGAGTCGCCAGCCGCTTCTTTTCACCTGACTGAGGAGTTTCGCCAGGGGGATGTAGTGCGTGGGGGATCACGCTATCCCCCCCCCCCCCGGAAAAGGCGCCCCGACTGACAAGAGGAGGCGCTAGTGCAGCGACCAGGACACATACCCACATCTGGCTTCCTACCCGCAGACACAGCCAATTGTGTCTGTAGGGATGCCTGAGCAAGCCGGAGGCAACACGGGGATTCGAACTGGCGAGCCCTGTGTTGGTAGGAAACGGAATAGACTGCGTCGCTACCCAGACACCCGTCACATGTACTTCTAAATGTACTTTTTAATTTTTACACTTCAAGTATATTTTGAAATACAGAATAGCTAATTGTACCACACACACACACACACACACACCCACACATGCAGGCGCAGAGCCACTAGAGAATCACAGCACTGCTAGACAGACAGTGGGAGTCAATTATGGTGTGGCAATTATGTGTGTTCAGGGCCGTAGATTAGTCTGACAATATACATATCAAATTACAGGCCAACGTCCTTCACACCTCTTCTGTGCGCCTTCTGAGTGTTGTCTGTGTGTGTGTGTGTATGTGTGTGTTGGGGATGGTGTACATGTGTACACGTTTGTTCTGTAGCAAGTGCATGTGTATGTGGGTCTGCCTATGTAACGGTGTGTGTTTGTGTGTGTGCGTGTGTAAGGGAATAGTCTGTACATGTTCACATAAGGGTACGTCTGGGCTTGTGCGTGCACGTGTGTGTGTGTTTATGTGTTGATGTCCCGGCGTTTGTACATGTGTGCACGTGCAGCGAGGGAGCCTGCATTTTAATGCCATCTATTCTGTAATACTGTCCCAGGGACCCGCGGACCCGTTTTGTCCTGTGCAACAGCTGTGGAGTCTCTAATGGAGGCCAGGACCAGCTCACACAGAGTATAGCTAAGTGCTTGTGGGGGGGGGGGGGGGCTGTGTGTGGACGCTCAGACATGCAGAGGAGAGGGTTTATAAAGAGCGACTGCATAATAAGCGAGCTGCATTCGTAATACAAGCGTCTAATTAGGCTGTGTGTGTGTGTGTGTGTGTGTGTGTGTGTGTTGGTGCGTGCACGCCCCCTGTCTGAAGGCACCGTGAGCTCTCCTGATGGACCCGCATTTCTACTTTGTAAGACGGAGTTGCGTCGAACTCTGTGAACCCTCACCCCCATAATCCACCTAACTACTAGTAATCCACTTTGTAGCAGAGTAGCGTTTTAGTGGAGCAGAGCATCTGCGTGTCTCCCCACCTGCAACAGCCTGCAAACAGCCTGCAAACAGCCTGCAAACAGCCTGCAACAGCCTGCAATGACTCAACATCTATTCTCCTTCACACAAATTAGTCACGCCACCATTTTCCATTTGGAAAGGTACGTTTTATAGGAGACTGAACATTTATTATGAGGCGGCACGGTGGCCCAGTGGTTAGCGCTGTCGCCTCACAGCAAGAGGGTCCTGGGTTTGAACCCCGGGGTTGTCCAACCTCGGGGGTCATCCCAGGTCGTCCTCTGTGTGGCGTTTGCATGTTCTCCCCGTGTCGGTGGTGGGTTTTCTCCGGGTGCTCCGGTTCCCCCCACGTCAAAAAGGCATGCATGTTAGGGTTAACACTCCTGTCTGTGCCCCTGACCGAGGCAATGGAAAGAAGAACTGGAGTTGGCCCCCGGGTGCTGCACGGCGGCTGCCCACTGTTCCTAGCTACACAGCTAGGATGGGGTAAATGCAGCGAGGAATTTCCCCACGGGGAATTAGTAAAGTATATCAAAATAGAAAAGAAAATGATCTCCATGGCTATTGTTAATTTATATTTATGTCAGTGCCCATAGCAGCACAAGAACAGGCACTCAGGACAAGGTCGGTTGAGGCAGGGGTCTAAAACACCAGACAAGACCCAAGATGCAGGCTGTGCAAAGACGCCCCTGAGACAGTCCAGCACTTAGTAGCAGGGTGTAAGATGCTAGCTGGGAACGCGTACACTGAAAGGCAAAACCAAGTGCCTGGGATAGTGTACAGGAAAATCTGTACTGAATACAGACTGGAAGTCCACAAGTCTAAACGAGAGACACCGCCAAAGGTGGTTGAAAATGGCAAAGCTAAGGATCCTGTGGGACTTCAAGTTTCAGACTGACAAGCAGGTGCTGGCTAACCAGTCAGGCATTGTGGTGGTCGACAAGGAACAGAAGACAGCAGTAGTGATCGATGTAGCAATCCCGAGCGAGGCTAACATCAGGAAGAAAGAGCATGAGAAGCTAGAGAAATACCAAGGGCTGAGGGAAAAACTAGATCGGATGTGGAAGGTGAAATCCACAGTAGGCCCAGTGGTAACAGGAGCACTAGGGGCTGTGACCCCCAAACTGGGAGAGTGGCTCTGGCAGGTTCCAGGAACAACATCTGAGGTCTCTGCAGTCCTAGGAACAGCTAAGATACTGCACAGAACCCTCAAACTCCCAGGCCTCTGGTAGAGGACCGGAGCTTGAGGAAGACACACACTACCCGAAAAAGGCGCACACACACACACACACACACACACACACACACACACACACACACACACACACACACACACACACACACACACAGAAATACATGGACCCTTCTACAATCACACATACACATTTTTTTCATACATTCACACACTAATGCAGAGGGACTCATCCTTACTTTGTATTCTGCTTTCCTAATATTGAATATTTTGTTCTGCTTTTTGTTTGCCTTGAGATTGAAACAGAACTGCTGGGAGGTTGTTTTTTGGACAGTTTGGATAAACTGAATGCAGAAATAGTCAAACCTTTTTCATTTATTCATTTGTTTGGGTAGAGCTTCATGGTTTATAGCGAACAAGTCTGACTGCCTGTGGTGCTACTGAGAGATGTTTTGGGTCACGCTGAACAAATATATCTTTTTGGTTATGATTTGGTGGTTCATTTCTGATATATATCAACTACTACTACTACTTTCGGCTGCTCCCGTTAGGGGTCGCCACAGCGGATCATCCGCATCATATATTTCTGATATATATCAACCAGCTGAAATTTTGTAATATTTGTGTTTTACATGAATGGCAGTTATTGCCATTATATCCATTACTAGAAGAACCCCGCTACAATGTAGCGGTTTGGTTATCCACCTGTCTAAATCTCCCTCCTCTTCATCCTGCCAGCTAACCGCGTTCCCCCTGCCCCTAAACCCCCCCTCCCACTCCCTCCCCCCAAATGCTTAGAATCATCTGAAATGCCGAGAAAAGTGGTTTACCCCCCCCCCACTCCAACTCCCTCCCCCCAAATGCTCAGAATCATCTGAAATGCCGAGAAAACTGGTTTTTAGCCATTTTTAGAAAATGCATATTTTGCATAATTATGCATAATTATTATAATTATATTTTAATTTTCTGCTATTTTTCTGGTCCTCTCTGGAACAATACCTACCACCTCCAAAAAAAATGAGGATCATAAGTGCATTTTTGCAAAAATGCATATATTTTGCATAATGCGAAAACATTTCTAAGTCCCAGAAATTTTTTTTTATATAGGTGAAAAATTCAAAGATGCTCAGAATCATCTGAAATGCCGAGAAAAGTGGTTTTTAACCATTTTTAGAAAAATGCATATTTTGCATATTTGTGCATAATTATGCATAATTTTAATTTTCTGGGATTTTTCCCTTACTCTCTGAGACAATACCTACCACCTCCAAAAAGAATTAGGATCATAAGTGCTTTAGTTTTCGGTCCCGCTATCTACACTAACCAACACACACACACACTAACACCACACACACACACATTACGAAAATATATGAGTAGATATCCAATGCCCCGACATTTGGAGCAGGGAGCTTGGCGCAGGGTGTGCTCCAATTATTGGGGCATCACACTGCTCAGCCTCCCTAGGGAAAGTCTACTCTAGGGTGCTGGAAATGAGGCTCCAACCGATTGTCGAACCTCGGATCCAGGAGGAACAATGCGGAACTGTGCGGAAGGGCAAGGGAAAAAGCCAATGCGGAACCTGGCTGTGGAACAGCGGACCAACTCTTTACCCTTGCGGAAGTGCTGAGGGTGGCATGGCAGTTTGACCAGCCAGTCTACATGTGTTTTGTGGACTTGGAGAAGGCTTATGACTGTGTACACCGGGGCACTCTGAGGGGGGGGGGTACTGGGGTACTGCTGGAGTATCGGGTACCAGGGCAGTTGCTACAAGCCATCCGGCCCTTGTATAACCAAAGTGAGAGCTTAGTCCGCATTCTCGGCACAGAGTCAAACATGTTTTCGGTGGGTGTCGGACTCTGCCAAGGTTGTCCCTTGTCTCCAATTCTGTCTGTGATATTCATGGACAGGATCTCAAGGCGCAGCCAAGGTGAGGAGTCTGTGTGAACTTCAGAATTGCATCTCTGCTCTTTGCAGATGATGTGGTTCTGTTGGCTTCATAGACCTCCAGCGTGCACTGGGGCGGTTTGCAGCTGAGTGTGAAAATGGCCGGGATGAGAGTCAGCACCTCCAAGTCTGAGACCATGGTTCCCTACTGGAAAATGATGGATTGCTCCCTCCGGGTTGGGGATGAGATGTTGCCTCAAGTGAAGGAGTTCAAGTATCTCGGGGTCTTATTCACGAGTGAGGGTAGGATGGAGCAGGAGATTGACAGGCGGATTGGTGCAGCATCAGCAGTAATGCGGATGTTGTACCGGACCGTTGTGGTGAAGAGGGAGCTGAGCCGGAAGGCAAAGGTCTCAATTTACCAGTCAATCTTCGTTCCAACCCTCACCTATGGTCATGAGCAAACGCATATATATGCATATGCATATGTGCGTTAAGTATACACATATAAGTGAACACGTGCATGTGCACAGAATACACATAGAGGTCTAAATATATACATACACATACATATAGGTACACACATGTATATGTATACGTGTATAATAAACACTCAGAAAGACACGTACACACACATTACGAGTTGGGCACTGACCTGATGTTCAGTCGGCGCAGTACTGGTCTAGCAGCGGCGCCTAGTAGCCAGACTGTGCTGCACACTACCAGGAGGGTGGTGGTGAGGATGGTTCGTTTCACCTCCTTGGACGTGTCTCTGATGGCAAGGGAAAAAGCCACAGCCCCTCTCAAACCTGGGGACGATGAGGTTCCAATGAGACAACAGTCAGTTGCTGACCAACAAAATACCTCCAAACAACTAGTGCATTACCACATTAATTAAAGGGACAATGACAATTCAATTGAGGGTTTTAGTTGGGGGCTTTAAAAAAGTGGTCAGCACGGTGGCCCAGCGGTTAGTGCTGTCGCCTCACAGTAAGAAGGTCCCGGGTTCGAACCCCGGGGTTGTCCTAGCTACACGGATAGGATGGGTTGGTTAAATGCAGAGCATTCCCCGTTTCCCCACAGGGGGGATCAATAAAGTATCTCAAAATCAAAAAAGACAACTGCAAGGCAGGGGCTTTAGACGAAAAAAACTTGGTAGATAAGCCACTTAATTTGACACTGTATTCTTACAATGAAATGTGTTCTCTGTATGTAACCCATCCTATTGTACAGGAGCAGTGGGCAGCTGCAGCGCCCGGGGACCAACTCCAGTTCTTCTTTCCACTGCCTTGCTCAGGGGACACAGACAGGAGTATGAACCCTAACATGCATGTCTTCTTGATGGTGGGAGGAAACCGGAGCCCCCGGAGGAAACCCACGCAGACACGGGGAGAACATGCAAACTCCACACAGAAAGCACCTGGCCTGGGGTTTGAACCCAGGGCCTTCTTGCTGTGAGGCAACAGTGCCAACCACCGGGCCACCGTGCCGCCCCATAAGATGGGTAAAGTTGGTCAGGGAAGAAGCCAATTAGGACCAGTTCAATATTCCACATCACTTCTCATCTACCATCACTGTTAATGTAGCATCGAACCAATCGGCGTTTCACCCATTAGCATGAGATGTTAAAAAAGAGTAGTTTCTTTTCTTTTCTTTTTTTTTTTTATTGACCATGCCGCCTGAAATACAGTAACAAAAACAGGAAACGCCGAGGGGAAAGTAAAGAGTGGACTTCTAAACCGGGGTTCTTAGCATTATCGATGCATTAAAATGCTCCGACGCTAATATAACGAGTCTGGAGAATATGATAACAGCACCCCAGGGAGGCGCAGAAACAAGTCTTTGTGGCCGCCTAACTGACTTCACATAATACACACACAAACATGGAAACTCGTGTACAAACAATATCACGCAAACACACACACACACACACACACGCACACACACACGCACGCACACACACATTAACGCGTCTTTCACAGGGGACATGTTCTCCGAGAATCCTCGCTAATGCCATTTGCTGAAGGCAGTGAAGAGAATGGAATAATTAAAGAGCTTTTCCCGGGTAAAAGGGGGTAAGTGTGTTCGTTTTTGTGTTGCTACCCCTCGCAGTAATAACAAGGCCTTGGCCAGTGCAACAGTGCTTCCTTGTGGTCACGGACTGATGTTCGGGCCGTAAAAGGGCAAAGTTGAAGGCGCAAACAATCTAATGAGCTAACTGACGTCATGGTAAGACATCGGTCGACGAGACAATACACACCGATAAGCCAAAACATTATGACCACCTGCCTAATATTGTGTAGGTCCCCCACATGCTGCCAAAACAGTTCTGACCCATCGAGGCATGGACTCCACAAGACCTCTGAAGGTGTCCTCTGGTATCTGGCACCAAGACGTTAGCAGCTGATCCTTTAAGACCTGTAAGTCGCGAGGTGGGAGCGCCATGGATTGCACTTGTTTTTTCAGCACATCCCACAAATGCTCGATCAGACTGAGATCTGGGAGGCCAAGGCAACGCCTTGAACTCTTTGTCATGTTCCTCAAACCATTCCTGAACTATTTTTGCAATGTGGCAGGGAGCATTATCTTGCTGAAAGAGGACTCTGCCATCAGGGAAAACCATTGCCATGAAGGGGTGTACTTGGCCTGCAACAGTGTTAAGGCAGGTGGTACGTGCCAAAGTAACAGTAACATGAATGCCAGGACCCAAGGTTTCCCAGCAGAACATTGCCCAGAGCATCACACTGCCTGTGCCGGCTTGCCTTCTGCCCATAGTGCATCCTGGTGCCATCTCTTCCCCAGGTAAACGATGCCCATCCACCTGGCTGTCCACATGATGTAAGAGAAAACGTGATTCATCAGACCAGGCCACTTTCTTCCATTGCTGCATGGTCCAGTTCTGATGCTCGTGTCCATTGTAGGTGGTTTCGGTAGTGGACAGGGGTCATCATGGGCACTCTGACTGGTCTGCAGCTACGCAGTCCCACACACAGCAAGCTGCGATGCACGGTGTTGTGACACCTGTCCATCATAGCCAGTATTAACTTTTTCAGCAATATGAGCTACAGTAGCTCTTCTGTGGGATCAGACCAGACGGGCTAGCCTTCACTCTCCACATGCATCAATGAGCCTTGGGCGCCCATAACCCTGTCACCAGTTCACCGGTTTTCCTCCCTTGGACCACTTTTGGTAGGTACTGACCAATGCATACCGGGAACACCCCACAAGACCTGCTGTTTTGGAGATGTTCTGATCCAGTCGTCTAACCATCACTATTTGGCTCTTGTCAAAGTCACTCAGCTCCTTATGCTTGCCCATTTTTCCTGCTTCCAACACATCAACTTCAAGATCTGACTGTTCACTTGCTGCCTAATATATCCGACCCCTTGACAGGTGCCATTGTAATGACATAATCCATGATATTCACTTACCTGTCAGTGGTTTTAATGTTTTGGCTGATTGGTGTACAGCTACACAATTTACACACAGGTATAAACTGCTCGACACACAACTGAAAAAAACTAAATCTGTCATTCAATTTTCTCTTAAGAATGCAAAGACATAACATTATGGGTTAAGTAAAGCCTCAACAATCCTTATATTTTATTTTACCATAATCCTTACCATACAGCTTAAAACGGGTGGAGTTTTAGATTGAAATAAGCATGAACGGTGCTCATCAAAGGCAGAAGCAATTTTTTTTACCGTCAAAGGTTCTCGCAGTTTAAATATTTTAAGTTGGAGATAGAAAATAAACATTTTGTCCTCTCAAATAGCCATAGCTGATAATAAGTGGCCATTTTATTCCACTTTTTACAGACATTACTGAAATAAATAAAGAAGCTTTCACTGTATATTTAATTAAAAAAAACGTTCTGAATGTCCTCTGCATATATTCTCTGTAATAAGAGAATGTTAAATAAATTTGGGACAGACATTTGTGCAAATGTAACTTTGATGACAATTATTGGTAAGAACTTGAAGACCTGACTGCCCCACATCTTTGGAAATGGAAGTCTTACACTGATCAACTCTATAACACTTACATCTGATCGCCTCCACCTGAAGTCCTGAAGAATTCTTTATTGTTAGGCTTTGAAATTCTGAGAATATGAGGCAGGAACTTTTTGGCAGGTACCTGCTTAAATGTGATCCCAGCCCTTATTTTTTGTAAATAAAGGTCTGACATTGATCGATGTATCATCTCTCATCTCTCTCTCATCTTCAGCCGCTTCTCCGGGGTTGGGTCACGATGGCAGCAAGCTACGTAGGGCACTCCAGACGTCCCTCTCCCCAGCAACGCCCTCCAGCTCCTCCTGGGGGATCCCAAGGCGTTCCCAGAGCAGATTAGACATGTTGTCCCTCCAGCGAGTTCTGGGTCTACCCTGGGGTCTCCTCCCAGTTGGACGTGCCTGGAAAACCTCCAAAGGAATGCACCCAGGAGGCATCCTTATCAGATGCCCGAACCACCTCAACTGGCTCCTTTCGATGTGAAGGAGCAGCGGCTCTACTCCGAGCTCCCTCCGGATGTCCGAGCTCCTCACCCTATCTCTAAGGCTGAGCCGAGACACCCTACGGAGGAAACTCATGTCAGCCACTTGTATCTGCGATCTCACCCTTTCGGTCACTACCCCATGTTCATGACCATAGGGGAGGGCTGGAACGAAGACTGACTGGTAAATTGAGAGCTTTGCCTTCCGGTTCAGCTCCCTCTTCACTGCAACGGTCCAGTACAACGTCCGCATTAGTGCTGATGCTGCACCAACCTGTCAATCTCCCGCTCCATCCTACCCTCACTCATGAACAAGACCCCGAGATACTTGAACTCCTTCACTTGAGGCAACAACTCATCCCCAACCCGGAGGCAGCAATCCACCATTTTCCGGTAGAGAACCATGGCCTCAGACTTGTAAAACTCGTATCGATTTATCAACAGTTGTAAATTGTGTAGCTGCATTACCTTGCAGAGAAATGCTTACTCTTCAACCAGCTTGCTAACTAGATTGTCTGCGGCCTTCATTTTGAGTGCACTTAATTCTCGGCAGGCAGTCGTTTTACAGCGCAACACCTGAGCACACACAGTCCTTCATAAACCCTTCATAAGTAAATTAGCTGTGTGCAAAGTGAACGGCCAGCTTTCGCGTTTCTTTCGGCCAACACGGCATCATGCATTATAGGGTTCCACTAGCATCCGATAATACAGAGGGTAAAACAGAAGATGGACACTGATGCAGGTTCACAGTACCTGCAAACATCATGAAGTGCTGGACGTTACAAGGTATCTTGGTTTGGCGGCCCAGGTTTAAGAGGAACGACAAAGGATAGATGTTAAAGGCTCTGGACACGAAGATGGCAAGCTGTATGTGAGCGTGCAGGTTACGGAAGAAAGACGTGATTAAAATTCTCATGCACGCACAGGTAAAATAAAGACCCATACACTTGAGAATGCACACTCATGAATACACTAATGCATAATAATATGGATATTGGTATACATTATTTATACATGCACAAATGGATGCACACACATGAATGCACCACGGGATAATAATATGGATATTGACATACATTATTAACACACACATACACACATAATTCCCTGCATATTCCCTGTTTAAGAGGGACGCACAATGCCAGGGCACCATGCCGAGGCATGCATCCAATCAGGCTCTCCCAGCTGTCTATGCAAGGCTCACACACTTTGATGTTCCACATGTGATGGAACAGAATGCTAAGTGTCCCGGGCACCAGAGGGAACGAGCACATGATGTGCAGAGAGACGGCTGCCGTCATGGATACCTACTGTAGAAGCTGACATTTTTTGGTTGTTTTTTTGGGGGCGGAAGGGTTGGTGGATTCGGAAGTTTCTTTTTCTCCCCCCCACCTTTCTCTCCAATTGCACCCCCCAGCCAATTACCCCACTCTTCCAAGCCATCCTGGTCGCTGCTCCACCACCCCCACTGCCGATCCGCGGAGGGCTGCAGACTACCACGTGCTTCCTCCGATACATGTGGAGTCGCCAGTCGCTTCTTTTCACCTGACAGTGAGGAGTTTCACCAGGGGGACGTAGCGCATGGGAGGGTCACGCTATTCCCCTCAGTTCCCCCTCCCCCCGAACAGGCGCCCCGACTGACCAGAGGAGGCACTAGTGCAGCGACCAGGACACATACCCACATCCGGCTTCCAACCCCCAGACACAGCCAATTGGGTCTGTAGGGACGCCCGACCAAGCCGGAGATAACATGGGGATCTGAATCGCCGATCCCCGTGTTGGTAGGCAACGGACTAGACCGCTATGCTACCCAGACGCCCTGTGGATTCAAAATGTTACCTCTTGAACAGTAAGTCGCAACTTGACGGCTGGAATAATAAAGGGCCAATATCTTGGGCAGGGGACCTGATACTGACAGGGCAATTACTAAAAGTGAGCCTCCCTTGCAACCCCACAGTCAATATTAGAAGTCAAGCACCCTATGGATTTTCAAAAGCAATATCCTGCTCCCCAGACCCAGTCATTTCTCAATATCAAAGACCCCTGAGCTATTTCAATGGTGGCAATTAAGCACTTTCATCTCAGCCTCATTTTTAGTAAAACCCATCCCCATTGTCACTGGCAAATGCCGCGAGCGAGAGCGATTACAATCTACTGCGTAACCAAAGAGCGATTAGCAGGATTAAATCACTGGGGTTATTTCATTTTTATAGACACTTTTATGAACGTGGAAGAGGGGTTTAGCCTCCATTTATCTGTGTTTGTGCAGCCCGGCCCGCTTCCAATAGTTGGAGTTGGCCGGTTCTTTTCTCGGCTTAAGCTTCTGTTTGCTGCAGCACAATGAGGACAAAGCCGGACGGGCCTCCGCGCTCAAGTCAAACATTTGCCCCGTTGGCAGCTCCCCATGCTGTGAACATAACAGCACTGGATAAAAAAAATCTGCTTTGTCATCTCTTTTCACCGGATCCTTTGGCTCTACGCTGGAAGATGGACTGAAATAATAATTGCTGACCATCTGGGCACTGGACCATGAAAGAAAGGCTCCTTGGAGCGGAGCCACCGGAGCCTATCGTCTGGTGCACACCGCAGCGATGTCAGCGCTCAGGCGGGGACAAAGGTACAATGGGTGGTAAACAGTCCATTACCACCGGAAGAACCTGTAGCTGGTCAGCGTGACAGCTATGAAAGTCAGAGCTGCAATGACATGACAATAATGCAACAGTAGGGGATTTCATTAATTATTGACAAGTAAAGCAAAGCTGGTAGCATACAAATGCACCCACACGCACACGATTTTAGACTTAAAGTTGGACTGAAATGAAAACATTATTTTCCATCCATTATCCAAACCACTTATCCTGCTCTCAGGGTCGCGAGGATGCTGGAGCCTATCCCAGCAGTCAATGGGCGGCAGGCGGGGAGACACCCTGGACAGGCCGCCAGGCCATCACAGGGCCGAAACACACACACACACACACACACACACACACACACACACACATACATACAAATTCACACCTAGAGACAATTTAGTGTGGCCGATTCACCTGATCTGCATGTCTTTGGACCGTGGGAGGAAACCAGACCACCCGGAGGAAACCCACGTGGACATGGGGAGAACATGCAAACTCCACACAGAGGATGACCCAGGACGACCCCCAAGGTTGGACTACCCCAGGGCTCAAACCCAGGACTTTCTTGCTGCGAGGCAACCGCGCTAACCACTGCGCCACCATGCCGCCTTATTCTAATCATCATGCATTTTTATTGTGTACTGAAAAACAATCTAAGGTAGAATCCAGTGTCTCTATGCATGCTCAATAATCCAGATTATCCAGGGACGAAAATCTCAGAAATTAAACATTTATTGACAGATACGTCAATAAACGTTTAATTATAACAGCTCCTTCCTATCTCCAGGCCATGGTCAAAAGCCCTACACCCTCGCCAGACCACTTCGCTCTGCTGTCTCGTGACGCCTGGTTGCCCCGTCGCTCAGAGGCCCCTGCTGCCGGTCGACCCGGTCACGGCTCTTTTCTGTCCTGGCCCCACAGTGGTGGAATGAACTCTCCACCGATGTCAGGACAGCGGAGTCGCTGCCCATCTTTCGGCGCAGGTTGAAAACTCACCTCTGTAAGAACTGCCACCCTGTTACTTGCTCTTAGCACTTATTGTATTCACTCATTTAAAAAAAAAATCTCTTTCTTGCACTTTTACTTTAGCACTGGTTTTGCTCTTAGATGCTTGTTTAGATGCACTTATGACCTCTGATGACTAGTAGTTCTCCCGATTTCCTACGTTAAATGATGCACTTATGGTAAGTCGCTTTGGATAAAAGCGTCGGCTAAATGACTAGAATGTAATGTAATGTCAAAGGTCAGCTCATGAACATGAATAATGAGGACTAGATCACTTCCTCACAGTTCCTGAGACAATTGAGAACAGTTATAGATAAGGGTAATAAAAACATCCAATAAATGGTGTAAAAATTGTTGCTAAATGTTTTTGTATGCCGTGTTCAGGGTCTTTTCACATGAACAGTTAAATCTGATAACTGATCGCGGTCTGACTTTACCATGGTTACATCATCAGCAGCATCAGGGGTGTGGTAGTAGATCCACAGATTACCCATGAAAACAGTGTCATCTTCATTCCAAGAAGCGTACACTGTCTTTTCCCCCAGAGCTTGTGCAGAACTGAGAATCAAGCAGCCTGAACATTAATTAAGGCCCTATTTAATCATTTTTTGTACTGGAGACTTTCCTCAGCGGACGAATCCACCACAGCATCTTAATCCGCAGAGATGACAATGCCAGGGAACTGGCTGAGTAACATCGAAAGAATTTGCCGAGCTTGCCGGATCAAATCCTTACAGTATTGGTTCTGACTGCTTCCTGAAAGGGCTGGGGGGAAATTACTGCACTGTAACAAGGGAGGCGAGAGAAACAACAGGAGCATTGCTCTATGCAAACAAGCAGCAGATGACTGTGCAGATAGCAATTATGCTAACTAATTTGGGATCCCCGGCTGGGACGCATGATACCAAAGAACAAACAGAGAGATGAGCAGAGGACAGGGAGGAGGGAGAAGAAAGGAAAGGAAGGAAAAGTGAGAAAGCAAGAAGAGGAGAGGGCAAAAGGGAGAAGAGAACAGAAGAGACGAGACGAGACGAGCCTATCACCATGTCTATAAAGGGTTACAAAACCAGACGTGTTTAGTACGAGATGTCTCATCCAGGTAATAGAAAAGGATACAAATGCCCCAGATATGAAGAGGGCTTTGAAGACATGGCATGGAAATGTCAACAATACATATCCCATGCAGGTGAAGATAAAAATCTCTCCAAGGAAGTTGAAGAATTCAAAGAGCTGTGGATTAAGAGAGAAAGAGAGAGGAAGAGGGAGGGTTGTAAGGGATTTAGGTGGTTGTTGTTTACCTGCAGCAGGCAAACAAGCTTAGATATTTACAAACACAGCAAATGGAGCACTGAAGTGATTTTTCTTCATCCTCGGAGGCAACAGTTGCCAGCATGTGCAGCTCAAGGTCATAATGTGCTTGCATTCTGCTACAGACAGGTTTTTGTCAATATATTCACATGAAAGATTTGCATTTACAATGAGATGTTTATGTAGCCACAGACAACAGAAATGGCATCTTATAAACTGATTATAGCAGTTAAACACATAACAAGTTGAATGTTGTTTTTTTTGTTTTGTTTGGTAGGCCTGAACATGAATATTTGTACATCCATAGTAAAAATTCATTGCAAGAAATTTCAATACCCACCAATAATGTGTACCGAAATCACAACTATGGCACTGCCAACCAACCTACGTCATCAACTCTGTCCTGTAACCACTGGGTTCACCAACATACTTACCACGGGGGGGGGGGGGTACACATTTCTATTTCTGTTATTTATTGTTGATAAAACTTGCATGAGAATGACCTTAACAGCTACTTGCACATGGAGCCCCACAACACTCTGTTTGGTCAACATGTGAAATGTGTACACCCATCAGCCAAAACATTAAAACCGCTGACAGGTCAGTGAATAACATGGATTATGTCATTACAGTGGCACCTGTCAAGGGGTGGGATATATTAGGCAGCAAGTGAACAGTCAGTTCTTGAAGTTGAAGTGTTGGAAGCAGGAAAAATGGGCAAGTGTAAGGATCTGAGTGACTTTCACAAGGGCCAAATTGTGATGGCTAGACAACTGGGTCAGAACATCTCCAAAACAGCATGTCTTGTGGGGTGTTCCCCATATGCAGTGGTCAGTACCTACCAAAAGTGGTCCAAGGAAGGACAACTGCTGACCTGCCGACAGGGTCAAGGTTCATTGATACGCGTGGAGAGTGAAGGCTAGCCTGTCTGGTCCGATCCCACAGAAGAGCTACTGTAGCTCAAAATTTCTGAAAAAATTAATGCTGGCTATGATAGACAGGTGTCAAGTCAAGTCAATTTCATTTGTATAGCCCAATATCACC
The DNA here is from genome assembly GCF_029633865.1 of Lampris incognitus. Taxonomy (NCBI): domain Eukaryota; kingdom Metazoa; phylum Chordata; class Actinopteri; order Lampriformes; family Lampridae; genus Lampris; species Lampris incognitus. The sequence continues at coordinate 9,834,989 of NC_079229.1, forward strand.
AATTACAAATTTACCTCTGGGGGCTTTTCAGCAATACAACATCCTGTCCTTAGACCCTCACATCAGATGAGAAACAACTCCCTAAAAACACCCTTTAACAGGGAGAAAAAATATGAAGAAAAATAGGGAATATGCAGCTTGCTGGGTGTGGAGCTGTGTAGCTGCAGACCGGTCAGAGTGCCGATGATGACCCCTGTCCACTGACAACAGTGCCTACAATGGGCACATGAGCATCAGAACTGGACCATGGAGCAATGGAAGAAGGTGGCCTGGTCTGATGAATCATGTTAGTTTTTCCATCACATGGCCGGCCAGGTGTGTGTGTCATTTACCAGGGGAAGAGATGGCACCAGGATGCACTATGGGGAGAAGGCAAGCTGGCGGAGGCAGTGTGATGCTCTGGGCAATATTCTGCTGGGAAACCGTGGGTCCTGGCATTCATGTGGATGTTACTTTGACACGTACCACCTACCTAAACACTGTTGCAGACCAAGAACACCCCTTCATGGCAATGGTATTCCCTGATGGCAGTGGTCTCTTTCAGCAGGATAATGCTCCCTGCCACACTGCAAAAATTGTTCAGGAATGGTTTGAGGAACATGACAAAGACTTCAAGGTGTTGCCTTGGCCTCCAAATTCCCCAGATCACAATCTGATCGAGCATCTCTGGGATGTGCTGGTAAAACAAATCCGATCCATGGAGGGCCCACCTCGCAACTTAAAGGACTTAAAGGATCCGCTGCTAACGTCTTGGTGCCAGATACCAGAGGACACCATAGAAGGTCTTGTGGAGTCCATGCCTCAATGGGTCAGAGCTGTTTTGGTGGCACAAGAGGGACCTACACAACGTTAGGTGGTTTTAATGTTTTGGCTAATCTGTGTATATGGGTGTTTTTATCATTACACCTGGAAAATTTTTCCAAAGTATTGGATTTCAAGCGTGTTCTGTACAAATACAGGACACAGAACGTCATGCATGCAAAGCACAGCTGTCTGTAAATCCAAGCAAAGAGACTCGGTGATTATGCAGTCAATAGACTGAGACCGTGTGTCTGCCCGAGACCTGTGCAAAGACGTGTCCTGTATTTCACTTAACTGTTTTCAACAGAAACGTCATTTTGAATGCTCCTGACCCCAATGAGGGACCTCACCCTGTTTTTTAGATCCAACACCGCGAGAGCTCCGCCTCTTTCAAAAGTTGTGTTGCAACAAATGCTGGGCTTCTCCTCCTAGCATGAAGCACCCAACATCTCTGCAAGGAAACTATTTATTGGCTGCCCCAAAACTGCCTGAATTAACTTGATGACATCATCAGCTAATTTGCACACATGTGCATAAAAATTACATCATATGGGCGAAAAAGATCAACACCGACGAAGAGCGGCAGAAAAAGTGAATGATGAAATAGCCTGTATTGTTAACAAGATCAGAAAAAAATATGTCGGTAAGTTGTTTTTGAGTAATTAAGTTGCCAAAGGGGTCTGAAAAGTCGTTAAATTCATTAACAAATTTACCAAGTTTGCATCGGCGTCAGCTCCTTTTCACACTGGATATCACTTCAAAGTGCGAGCAGTACGAGCAATCTGTGGTATGATCCATCTGAGGGTGACTTGATTTTGATTTGATATACTTTAATGATCCCCGCAGGGAAATTCAGCTCTGCATTTAACCCATCCTAGCTGTGTAGCTAGGAGCAGTGGGCAGCCGCCGTGCAGCGCCCAGGGACCAATTCCAGTTCATCTTGCCATGCCTCGGTCAGAGGCACAGACAGCAGTATTAACCCTAACATGCATGTCTTTTTAATGTGGGGGAAACCGGAGCCCCCGGAGAAAACCCAACGCAGACACAAGGAGAACATGCAAACTCCACACAGAGGACGACCCGGGATGACCCTCAAGGTTGGACAACCGCGGGGCTCGAACCCAGGACCTTCTTGCTGTGAGGCGACAGCGCTAACCACTGGGCCACTGTGCCGCCATCTGGAGGGGGGTGAAAATGGAGTTGTTCATTTTTACATTCTAAGTGAAATTGTTCAGCGTTTCTTGTAATTTCTTTGCTTTTACTTTCAAGTCTCTCCTGCCTCGCTGAATATGTATTAACTTTTGAGCCCTGCTATAAATTTTTTATTTCTCCACCCATCCCCTTCTGGAGACGGACTAGCTAACCGTGAGTGAGTGAGCCAGTTCCTTCCCAGGTCTGAGTTGCTTTGCATGTAAAATGCAGTCTGCAGTAATAACTGCACCTTCTTCTTTGTGGGTTTCCTATGACAAGGATGAGAGAGAGGCAGAGAAAGAAAAAAAAAAAGCACCCTACCAGCCATTTCTCTTGTGTCTGTTTCACTGTACTTCTGTTTGTTTCTAAGCTGTAGCTGGACACTGAAGTTCAAAAAATAATATGTAAAGGCATTTTGGCAAATGAACACTCAGGCTTGTCCGTATACTCTGACTACTGCGACAGCCAACCCACTTCACAGGCAGAAGCTTCAGCCGGTCTGCGCATTTCCCTTCAAGAGGAGCTTTGTGATAAACGGCCAGCAGCGCCCTGGCACCGATAATGAATAATAAATGGACAGATAAGTATATGCATGTACTCCTGATTTATTTTTGCTTCTTTGAAGCTTGCTGTTACAGTATGCTAGCGCGCTCGGCCTTTTTGCTAGATAGTTGGAGACTAGCCTCCCATGCAGACACCCACTACACTACCACTAATGGAAATTAACGACTGCACACAAAGTGCCACAAACAGTAGCGATGGTAACGTCAAGGTAAAGTAGTTGAAGAGAGTGGGGGGAGGGAGAGAGAGAGCGAGCGAGAGCGAGAGAGAATGTTTGAAAATAACAGCAGAGGAGATTTTAAATGCAGCCCTTGCCTGTCAAGCGAGCCTACCTGTCTGGCCCTGGTCTTGGCCTCTAAGGAAAGATTGTGGAGCGTGTATCTGGCCTGAGTCAACCCACAAAACAGCACTGCCACGATACCTAGGGGAAAAAAATATGCATGTATAAATAGTACACATAACCATGCCGTATTTTATGCAAAGTACTGCCAAAGTGCTACATATAAACAACACACATATTAACAATTGCACACAGAATTTGAAAGCATTTGTCAATGCACGATGACTGCATGATCACAACCTCAGCTGTTAGGTCATACTAGCAACGGGTTTCAGTTTCGTGATGGCAGGAATCACGAAACGATATGCCGTTTCCCTCAGCCCACAGCCGTGCAACACACAGACAAAAACATATATCCGAAAACTACAAGAACTACAAGAACACACATGTCTAAACTAACACATATATCCAAACTAAACAAAAAAAGTCACAGCCCAAGGGAACGAATGCCAGCCAGGATGACTGTCGGAACTGCCCGTCTGCATGGGCTAGCCGTTAGCTTAGCCTGCCCCGCCTCCGCGTCCTGTCAGAGCGCCCTCGGTGCTTCCTCTTCCGGCGCAGCTCCAGGCAGGGGCCGTGGTCTTTGGGCCCACCGGACACAACAGACTAAGCTCTCCCAGCCAGAGTGCTGCCAGACATCTTCTTATTTATTATTATTGTGGCGGACACTAGGGGCTATGCCTCTCACCCAGCAGGGCTGTGAGCTGGGGGCGTGGTTTACGTTCCCGGGCTCTCTGGTGCAAGGTTGTTCCTGTTTCAGTTTGGTTTTGGAGCTGAGGAATAACGTTCAAACTCGCCTTCGTCTCCTGTGTTTTTCCTCATCCTGCCACATTATTATTAATTATTTCGCAAACAGCAAAGGTCAATGTGCAACTTTTTAAAAAGTGTCTCATTTGGCAGCAGAAATCAGAGACAGAGAAAGGTCGACTCAATGGTGTTCAATGGCTCCGATTAGCTTTAGCTAGCCCCGTGATTAGCGTTAGCTAGCCACGTGGGGTTTTTTTTCTCAAAAAAAAAACAAAAACTTATTTACAACAAACAGGTATACAATTGTCATACAGAGGAAAACAAAACAAATTTGTACAGACAAGAGGAGTTCAAAGTCCACTCTTTTTAAGTCCTCTCAGTAAAGTGTACTTTCTTTAAAATATCAAAAGGCTTTATAGCTTTTTTGTTTTTCACAATTTCATTTTTTCTCTCTCTTTTATTCTATAGAAAAAAATATTCATAATACAACACACATATACCAAACCAATAGGGGAATAAATCATTTCACAAACCTATCGAACTCTACAGAATCAAAAATATCAACACAGGTAGAAAAAATAGGACACAGAGAGGTAACCCGTAGGCTTTGGCATGGCTTCCAGCCTACAGACCCCCCCCCCACCAAATCAAAGAAATCAAACAAAAATACACATACCACACACAGTATACTGTTTAGTCAAAATCCACCATCACCCTCCCTCCTTCCCCAACAAAAGTGCTCTCCTCCACAAACCCACAAACGAACTCTTCCTTCTCTAACATAACCATACAACATACTAACATCTCTTTCCATTATACTCCTAAACATATTCCTGACTTCAGCTTTCCTCTTTTCGTAATGGGCTATATTCCTCCTTAGCTTGACAGCAAACCTTGCATGGCTTAAAACACAATTTAATAAATTAACATTACATCCGTTCACTTTGCCAGCCACCCCAAACAACCACAATTCTCTCCATCCCATTCTGTCAACAAACCCACCTCTCCAACATCTACTTATCAACTCCTTCATTTTCAACATGTATCCCTCCAGCTCACAACACTCAACTCACTCATGCACAAATGTTTCCACTCCCACACCACATGCATCGTATTCTTTCTTCACATTCACATCAAACCTACTGATCATTACATTATTGAATACCCTATAGCCCCGTGATTAGCGTTAGCTAGCTCGGCATTACGCAACCAGGCTGTGGTGCGTGTGGGTGTATTGAGGCTCACAAACAAGGCCTCAGACCTCGGGGCCTCTCGCATTCGGAGAACAACTGTCTCCCCTGTCCTCTCATGAGGCGGCAAGCATCAACCTGGGAGATTTTGCAGATCAAAGGAACTCTCGGAGAGAGCCAAGAGTTCACCGGGCATGTTGTGCGAAGGTGAGTTAAAATTTCCTCCACTTTTTCTCGGAAATTCTTTATGAGGAATAACCCCTTGAGATGTACCATCTCGTTTTCAAGGGGGTCCTCAATGACTATATATATATATATATATATATATATATATATATATATAGGCACAATTAGACAAAACATATAACAAAAGACAAACCCCCCCAATAAATGACAGATAATAAGACATAAAAAAATCAGATCATATTCCAAGCATAGCATGAGAATTGATCACTCATTCATAGACTATAAAAAAGTATTAAAGTCAGTGATAGCATTAAGTAATAAAGTTATAGAGGGGTTATTGTGGACATGTGCGTCTGATCCTATAACAAGAAGACAGTGCATTTTTGAACACGTGGAAAGACACTATGGATCGAATATTTACAGGTAGATTGTTCCAATCAGAGGGAGCTTTAAACAGAAAGACTTTCTTCGCTTTTGACTTAGAGACTGCAGGAACAGAAAAAAATAACTGTATAGATTATATATAGTGATCTGAAAAAGGACAGATGGGTGCAGTCTCTGATGTGTTTGTGGAGGGAGTTTCAGAGGGATGGGGCAGCAATGGAGAAGGCTCTGTTGCCCCAGGTCTGAAACATGGTCCTGTGTGGTAGAGACAGAAGGTTGGCATCAGAGGAACGACAGCTGTAGGAAGGAGTATGGTAGTGGAGCAGGTCAATGAGGTAAGAGGGGGCCTGGCTATGAAGGCTACTTTGTGAGTGAGAAGGACTTTGAATCGGAGCCGTTGTGGGAAAGGGGGGCCAGTGGAGGTCCTGGAGGACAGGGGTGACGTGGTGACAGGAGTGGGAGTGGGTGAGCAGGTGGGCAGCAGAGTTTTGGATGTACTGAAGTTTGTTTAGGACTTTGGATGATGTGCTGTAGAGAATGCTGTTGCAGTAGTCAATTCTGGATGTGATGAAGGCATGAATCAAGGTTTCAGCAGCACAGAAAGCATAGAAGGAGAGTCATGGGTCAAGACGAGCCACATTTTTTAGGTGAAAAAAGGCAGTTCAGCCGATTTGATTGACATCATGTTGAAATGAGAGGTTGCTGTAAAAAATTATTCCAAGGTTGTGGATGTGTGGGGAGGGAGACAGGGTGGAATTATCGATGGTAAGGCAGAAGCTGTGAGTGGCTTTGGTAAGGGATTTGGGACCAATGATGATACTGTCAAATTTATCACAATTTAGCTTGAGGAAGTTGGCTTGCATCCATAATTTAATTTCAGTGAGGCAGTTTGTCAGACTGGAGCAGATTGTTGTGGTGATGGATTTAGTGGATATGTAAAGCTGGACGCCATCGGCGTAACAGTGGAAGTGGAGACCATGACAACGTATGAAGCTACCAAGGGGGAGCATGTAAAGGATGAACAGGGGAGACCCAAGCGCCGAACGCTGGGGGATGCCTTGGGACAGAGCAGCGGTGAAGGCGGTGCAGTTGTTGATGCTGATGAACTGTTGTCTGTTTGTGAGATACAACTTGAACCAGGAGAGGGCAGTACCAGTGATACTGAGGAAGGATTCAAGGCGGGAGAGAGGAATGGTGTGGTTGATAATGTAAAAAGCTGCAGTGAGGTCGAGGAGGATGAGAATGCTGAGGTGGCTGGAGTCCGAGTAGTGGAGGAGGTCATTGGTGACTTTAAGGAGGGCTGTGCTGTGAGTGGAAACCAGATTGAAAGGGTTCAAACAGGTCACTGGAGATGACGTGATCTTTGAGTTGGGAGGCGACAACACATTCCAGTATTTTTGTCAGAAAGGGGAGATTGGAGATAGGCCGGATATTGCTCATGATATCAGGGTTGAGTCTAGGTTTTGGGGTGAGGGGTGACAACGGTCACTTTAAGTGAATGGGAGACTGATCCAGAACTGAAGGAAGAGTTAATAATTTCCGTGGTGAGTGAGGAAATAGCTAGGAGACAGTCCTTCAAAAGATTGGATGGGATAGGATCCAGAACACATGTGGAGCTCCTCATTCCTACCATAAATTTGGACAGCTCCACTGGGGACACAGAGGAGAACTTTGACAGACGCTGAGTGGTAAAACATAGCCGAGCCTCCTCCATGTTTCACTGTAGGTAGGGTGTTCTTTTCTTTGGAAATGTCATTGTTTCATCTGTGAACATAGAGTTGATGTGACTTGCGAAAAAGCTCCAGTTTTGACTCATCTGTCCAAAGAAAATTCTCCCAGAAAGATTGTGGCCAGTCTGGTCCAGTCTGGCCTTTTTTATGTTTTTCTTTCAAAAGTGGCGTCCCCCTGGGTCTTCTTCCATGGAGCCCACTTCCACTCAAAAAGTAATGGATAGTGGGATCAGAAACTGGCGTGTCATCACCTTGGAGTTCAGCTTGTATCTCTTTGGCAGTTATCCTTGGTTCTTTTTCTACCATTCGCACTATCTTTCTGTTCAATCTGGGGTCGACTTTCCTCTTGCGGCCACACCCAGGGAGGTTGGCTACAGTTCAATGGACCTTCAACTTCTTAATAATGTTGGCAACTGTAGTCACAGCAATATCAAAGCTGCTTGGAGATGGTCTCATAGCCTTTACCTTGACCATGCTTGTCTATTATTTTCTTTCTGATCTCCTCAGACAACTCTATCCTTTGCTTTCTCTGGTCCATGTTCAGTGGGGTGCACACGATGATACCAAACAGCCCAGTGACGACTTTTCTCTATCTAAATGGGCTGAATGGCTGATTACAAGATTGGAGACATCCATCCATCCATTATCCAGACTGCTTATCCTGCTCTCAGGGTCGCAGGGATGCTGGAGCCTATCCCAGCAGTCACTGGGCGGCGGGCGGGGAGACACCCTGGACAGGTCGCCAGACCATCACAGGGCCGATTGGAGACATGTGTGATACTAATTAAAGAAACTGTAATCCAATTATTTATTATCTATTCCAAGGGTTGCCAAAAAATGTGTCCAGGCCCTTTTAGAATATATATTGTAGAATTAGCAATAATTAGGGCATCCGGGTGGCGTGGCAGTCTATTCCGTTGCCTACCAATACGGGGATCACTGGTTTGAATCCTTGTGTTATCTCTGGCTTGGTTGGGCGTCCCTACAGACACAATTGACCGTGTCTGCGGGTGGAAAGCCGGACGTGGGTGTGTGTCCTGGTTGCTGCACTACCGCCTCCTCTGGTCGGTCAGGGCGCCTGTTCGGGGAGGGGGAACTGGGAGGAATAGCGTAATCTTCCCACGTGCTACATTCCCCTGGTGAAACTCCTCACTGTCAGGTGAAAAGAAGCGGCTGGCGACTCCACATGTATCGGAGGAGGCATGTGGTAGTCTGCAGCCCTCCCCGGATAGGCAGAGGGGATGGAGCAGAGACCGGGACAGCTCGGAAGAGTGGGGTAATTGGCCAAGTACAATTGGGGAGAAAAATGGGGGGGGGGGTTAGCAATAATTAATCTCTTTTCACAGCTTTGCTTTATTCTATGACATACCAAAGGCATGCAGGTATACATGACAAACTAGCTTTTAATTTCATCACTTCTCAGGAGGAATGAAGCACTATTTCAATGAGATGTAAGGGCACCAACAAATCTGAGAACGTCTGTATATATTGCCGGATCATACCAGACCTAGGCTGTAATACTCCCCCCTCCGCCCTTTCTCTGGATCCCTGTCGGTTCCAGCTGCACAAACAGACTCCTGGCATTTCTGGCCAAACATTTTATTTCTTCCAACTACCCCCACCCCAACCTACACCACCCCACCTCCTGAAAGCAAAGAGCCCTGGGGATGGTATATAAGGAATGATATCATCACAGGAGGGGTGGGAGAGCAGAACATAAAGGGAAAAAGAGATGAGAGGAAAACAAAGGAGGAGAGAAACGGAAACCGAAAAATGGAGGCAGGGAGGGAGGGGTGGCTCTGGTGGGGGGGCTGAGGAACCCTGCTGTTAAAGAAGCATCTGAATGTACGGCACACTGTGAATTTGAAACGTGCAGCGTGAGAGGCGGGTTGAGTCCCTCGCAGGACACGCTTGCTTTGTTGCAGAAATTCAATTTCACATTTCTGCTCCCTCTGCTTTGACGGGGAACTGCAAAAGGTGCCCTTTTGGGGAAAAAGGAGAAATTTCTATCATGTCTGGTAACGGGTATTATGGCCACAGGATAAAGCCGACAGTAATAAATGTGGTGGAGGTGACAGTACATGTAGTTAAAGCTGGTGCCTAGTTCATTATATCATACTTTTTCTCCTGACCCCTTTCACACTAGGATACTGACCAGTAGCCGTAAGGGGCTGGCTCTTATTTTTTTGGGGGGGGGGGGGATTTTCCCCTGTTTTTCCCCAATTTTACTTGGCAAATGACCCTAATTTCCAAGCCGTCCCGGTCGCTGCTCTGCCCCCTCTGCCGATCCGGGGAGTGCTGCAGACTACCACATGCCTTCTCCAATACATGTGGAGTCACTGGCCACTTCTTTTCACCTGACAGTGAGGAGTTTTGCCAGGGGGACGTAGCACGTGGGAGGATCATGCTATTCCTCCCAGTTCCCCGTGCCCCCCGAACAGGTGCCCTGACTGACCAGAGGAGGCGCTAGTGCAGCGACCAGGACACATACCCACATCCAACCCCCCCCCCCCTCCCGCCCCGCAGAGACAGCCAATTGTGTCTGGAGGGACGCCCGACCAAGCCGGAGGTGACACGGGGATTCAAACCGGCCATCCCCATGTTGGTAGGCAACGGAATAGACCATTACGCTACCCGGACGCCCCTACGGCTGGCTCTTCTAATTCCCTTTCCCACTCTCCTACCCGCTGCACGTCCGGCAATTCTGACGAACCGTGCTGCCACGTCAGCTCTCATAGTAGTTCTGTTTGGTTTAGGTCGATTATGCCCCCCTTTGTTTACCTTACAGAGGTGACGCCTCACCTGCCATCCACAAGTATAGGCATGTTGTCGGTTAGACACCTCGATGCCTAGCAATAGATGAGAAGCATCCCATAACGAGCTGTTGTGGGGGGAGGGGGCATAAGATTAATGATGCCAGGCCTCCCTGTGAGGCCGAGGGTCATTAGATACACCCTCACTAAACTCCAGCAATTAGCAGAGACACTGAGAGCCTCAATTACCAAAGGACACTGGGGAGGAGTCCCATCGCTCACTGGATACTTCTGCATGAGGTACTGCTTTATTGTAAATGGACCATTAAAAGCCATGCAGAGGCGTGGTACCCCACAGATTCCTTTTACAGCAACCAGGAGAGTAAAACGGTTTAGCTTATTGTGACAAGTGGGAGAATGAAATAACAAACTTTTCTACTTCCAGGTTTGAGGGTAGAATTCAGTACCTCTATAGTGATTCATCCTGTTATACAGCACCGAAAATCCTCACGCATGTCTGTGATGAGCATGCACAAAGCTCAGCGGTGGATGCTACAGAACGATATATCTCTAGCCTCTGTCTGCATGTGGAACGGCTCCCACACTGCGCAGCATTTACATTGGTGTTTAACAGACCGGGGTAAAGCTATTTCATTGAACTGGTCTTCACCTCCTGAACAGGGAGCATCGTCAAAGGTGGAGAGAGCTCCACCATACCAGTGACTGAGCTGAATACCTCCGACACATCCAGGTCAGAATGAGCCCAGACTCTTACCTGTGCATATGTACGCGGCATCTAGCTGTATTTCATAAGTACAGTTATGACTCTATGTGAAACTGAAAAACCAAAAAAACAAAATGCAATTATAGTAATTCTGGCCAAGAGAGTTGCGTTATCTTTCTTTCCCACAGAGCAAAACAAAACACTTCACACAATGTTTTCAGATGAAATGAATCACTCCAAGCCGAAAAATCAAGTACTGCAATGAGCGTTACAGAAAAAGTCACTGTCTGGTATGTTGATGCATGCTCAACAACCCAGGTAAGAAGGTTGGATCAGTTCATCTGGATGCCACGTTCATTGACAGACATGTTTCAACAGTCACCTAAGTAACATCTAAGTGACCTCTTCAGTCTCAACTGACTGCAGGTATCCCCACCCTGATAATCAATAGTTGCATTACAGCCCAAACCAACAACCACTTTCATATGCAAATATGGGAGTGACCATATTTGCATGGTTTCAGTCGTTATGCCACCTGTATTGTTTATCAGGAGTGGGGATACCTGCAGTCAGTTGAGACTGAAGAGGTCACTTATGCCCCCTTTTCCACCACATGGTTCCGGCTCAACTCGACTCGACTTTTTCGTTTTCTATTACTGGAAAGTACCGGCATTTTGGTAACTGTTACTGCTTTTCTGGTATCACCTTTGTCCATCCATCCACCCATTATCCAAGCCGCTTATCCTGCTCTCAGGGTTGCGGGGATGATGGAGCCTATCCCAGCAGCCATTGGGCGGCAGGCGGGAGACACCCTGGACAGGCCACCTTTGTCAAGGTTAAAAAAAAAAAAAAACGAGCAGGTACCAAAACCAATGCAGACCAGCTACACTGATGGGGTGCTGTTACGGTAATGGAAAACGACACTGCGAGTTGAGTCGAGTTGAGCCGGTACCATGTAAAAGGGGCATAAGCGACCTCTTCAGTCTCAACTGACTGCAGGTATCCCCACGCTTATCAACAATACAGTGGCATAACGACCCAAACCAACGACCAGTTTCATATGTAAATATGGGCGTGACCACATTTACATGGTTGCGGTCGTGATGCCACTGTACTGTTTATCAGGGTGGGGATAGCTGCAGTCAGTTGAGACTGAACAGGTCACTTAGATGTTACTTAGATGAGCGGAGAAACGTGTCTGTCAATAAACGTTGTATCCAGATGAACTGATTCCCCCTTCTTTGATCACTGCCCGGTAGTGATGCGCAGGTTCGGTCCAGCTCACTAGAAAACATCGCGGGTTTGGGCAGGCGGGTCAAAAAGTGACAAAGCTGTGTTCTGAGTATGTTATAAGTAACTTACAGAAACACTGTGGCTTTGCATTACCAGTCCACCTTCTCTTCCTCCCCTCTGTCACTCCCGCACAGATGCAAGCAGCTTTATCATCAAGTTGTGATTATGGTTGCGGTCAATGGATAAGATTTAGAGTGTTGAGGCTTCACTTACGAGTTTTTTTTCCCCCAAGTAGTATCCGTAGCTTTGTTTACACCGCTAAAACCCTTTTTTGTTGGTCAAAAAGAAGAGGCTTGTGTGTGTGTGTGTGTGAAAGAGAAAGAGAGAGAGAGAGCGAGAGACAGACAGACAGAGTGAGAGCGAGAGAGATCCATCCATCCATTATCCAAACCGCTTATCCTGCTCTCAGGGTCGCGGAGATGCTGGAGTCTCTCCCAGCAGTCATTGGGCAGCAGGCGGGGAGACACCCTGGACAGGCCTCCAGTCCATCACAGGGCCCACACACACACACACACACACCTAGGGACAATTTAGTATGGCTGATTCACCTGGCCTACATGTCTTTGAACTGTGGGAAGAAACCGGAGCACCCGAAGCAAACCCACGCAGACACGGGGAGAACATGCAAACTCCACACAGAGGACGACCCGGGATGACCCCCAAGATGGGACTACCCCGGGGCTTGAACCTAGCACCTTCTTGCTGTGAGGTGACTGCACTAACCACTGCACCACTGTGCCGCCAGAGAGAGAGAGAGAGAGAGAGAGAGAGAGAGAGAGAGAGAGAGAGAGAGAGCGAGAGAGGGAGAGAGAGAGAGAGAGAGAGAGAGAGAGAGAGAAAGAGAAATCAGGCTATAAAACAAAGCAAGAACAATTATCTGAAACACTGGAACGCTGAAATCAAAACTCAAAACAAACTAGAAGTCTATCGGGCCCTAAAAACAAACTATGATTCGGAAGAACACCTCTTAACTGTCAGAGACAGGAAGCAGCGACAGATCCTCACCAAATACAGGCTCAGTGACCACAGTCTGGCCATTGAAAAGGGGAGACACAAAAAGACGTGGTTGCCAAAAGAGCAACGAAAATGTGGTCAGTGCATGACAGATGAAGTGGAGACAGAGGTGCATTTCCTCCTTAAATGTGACAAATTTGAAAAACAGCGACGGGCTTTTGTCCAGGAGCTGGGACATGTGACTCCAGAGTAGCAGGAAATGGACGACGCAGGTAAGCTGCGGGTGTTCCTGGAGGGGGGCCAGTGGCGAGCATTGCAGCAAGATTTATATTTTCCTGCCACAACCTGAGAGACAGTGGGTGACGGCACCTATTGCTACTGTTGTTGTTTGATATAATAATCATTGTTTTTGTTGCTGTTATTATTATAATCATTGTTGTATGGTGTTGTTGTTGTTTTACATGCTTTGGCAATACGTACACTACCGTTCAAAAGTTTGGGATCACCCAAACAATTTTGTGTTTTCCATGAAAAGTCACACTTATTCACCACCATATGTTGTGAAATGAATAGAAAATAGAGTCAAGACATTGACAAGGTTAGAAATAATGATTTGTATTTGAAATAAGATTTTTTTTACATCAAACTTTGCTTTCGTCAAAGAATCCTCCATTTGCAGCAATTACAGCATTGCAGACCTTTGGCATTCTAGCTGTTAATTTGTTGAGGTAATCTGGAGAAATTGCACCCCACGCTTCCAGAAGCAGCTCCCACAAGTTGGATTGGTTGGATGGGCACTTCTTTGAGCAGATTGAGTTTCTGGAGCATCACATTTGTGGGGTCAATTAAACGCTCAAAATGGCCAGAAAAAGAGAACTTTCATCTGAAACTCGACAGTCTATTCTTGTTCTTAGAAATGAAGGCTATTCCATGCGAGAAATTGCTAAGAAATTGAAGATTTCCTACACCGGTGTGTACTACTCCCTTCAGAGGACAGCACAAACGGGCTCTAACCAGAGTAGAAAAAGAAGTGGGAGGCCGCGTTGCACAACTGAGCAAGAAGATAAGTACATTAGAGTCTCTAGTTTGAGAAACAGACGCCTCACAGGTCCCCAACTGGCATCTTCATTAAATAGTACCTGTTAGAGCCTGTTTGTGCTGTCCTCTGAAGGGAGTAGTACACACCGGTGTAGGAAATCTTCAATTTCTTAGCAATTTCTCGCATGGAATAGCCTTCATTTCTAAGAACAAGAATAGACTGTCGAGTTTCAGATGAAAGTTCTCTTTTTCTGGCCATTTTGAGCGTTTAATTGACCCCACAAATGTGATGCTCCAGAAACTCAATCTGCTCAAAGAAGTGCCCATCCAACCAATCCAACTTGTGGGAGCTGCTTCTGGAAGCGTGGGGTGCAATTTCTCCAGATTACCTCAACAAATTAACAGCTAGAATGCCAAAGGTCTGCAATGCTGTAATTGCTGCAAATGGAGGATTCTTTGACGAAAGCAAAGTTTGATGTAAAAAAAATCTTATTTCAAATACAAATCATTATTTCTAACCTTGTCAATGTCTTGACTCTATTTTCTATTCATTTCACAACATATGGTGGTGAATAAGTGTGACTTTTCATGGAAAACACGAAATTGTTTGGGTGATCCCAAACTTTTGAACGGTAGTGTATGTCATGCCAATAAAGCACATATTGAATTGAATTGACTATACTGAGAGAGCGAGAGAGAGAGAGAGAGTTCATGTATTTAATGAAGGGTTACTTTTGTTGCTATTCAACAATCAAGAACACCGTTTGGAGCAATTAGTCTGTTTATTTAGCAGCCTAGACCCAGACGCCATCAGGCTAAGACACAACAGGCGATGCCTTGCAATCAAGTGTATTATGCTGGGCAAACAGCCAAAAAACCAAACAGTGCAACACTGCTCATTTTGCTGTAGCCTAGGCTATAGCGATGCGCGGGTCAGGGTTTCTTTTAATAACCACACCCACTCGAGCCGTTATGAGAGCCAATCTGCACCACATGACCCACTAAAATATGCATTAATTAACAACCCGAACCCGCCGTCATGAGAGCCAATCTGCACCACATGACCCACTAAAATATGCGTTAATTAACAACCCGAACCGACCTGTAAACCTCCAAATCTAGCCTGGGCTGTGAGAATGAAAATAAGCCGAGCTGGCAAAACAGGTCGCATTGCATCCATTTTACATGAGAGGCCTGGGCAATTTCTCGGCCCTCCAGGAGACCGAGGCTAACAGCTGGGGCAGGAACGCCATTATGGCCCGTTGCTATCTGTGGTCCCATCTTGAAACTGGAGGTAGAAACACACTGAGACCATGAAGGGCAGATGCCGTTTTAAAATGAGTTATGGGAATTGAACTGGGAACAGCATCAAGACGTGTAGCTCCCCATGGAATCAAGAGATTGCTTAATACATACTCATTTCCACACTGTTGCCTCGAGGCAATGCCACTGGTAGATGAGACATGTATCTGTGTGTTAGTGTGTGATGGAGTCCAATATATATACACAGATCAGCAAAAACATTAGAACCACCTGCCTAATATCAGAGGGTTTGAATCAGTTCATCTGGATACAATGTTTATTGACGGATATGTTTCATCGCTCATCTAAGTGACCTCTTCAGTCTCAACTGACTGCAGGTGTCCCCACCCTTATAAACAACACAGTTGCATAATGACCAAAACCAACAACCAGTTTGATGTGCAAATATTGGCGTGACCATTAAGTAGAGTTTCCATGGCCATGTGTACTCTTCACACAGATGGCCTCTTTGACTTCCCGTTCCTCCCTATCAAGGATGTGCACATCCTCATCCTTGAAAGAGTGGCCACTGGCCTGTAGATGGGTGGAGAATGTGGAGTCCTGGCCTGATGTCTTAGCTCTCCTGTGTTGCGCCATCCAGCGTCTGTTTGGTTTCCCAGATGTACAAGTCACGGCAATCCTCCCTGGCACTTAACAGCGTACACTATTATTGCTCCGTTTGTCATGTTCCTCAAATCATTCCTGAACTATTTGTGCAGTGTGGAAGGGTGCATGATCATCTAGTTTTGAACAGGGATTACGCAGGTGGTCTTTTCAGGATTTTGGAGTGCATGGGATTCATAGGACTGTAATTCTAGCTGGTCACAGAGTGAAACCCTGAAGTGACAGAGCTCAGCAATCAACAGAGCTGTTAGGGACACTGATGTGGTGGAGGGGCCAGGGGGTCAGTGCGTGCAGGCGTGAAGGCATGCCTGCAGGGATTTGCAGACGCGGTCCATCGAACCTTACCACCTTACTATCCATGAAGTAAAAGAGTGGCTGTGGATGCACACACACCTACATGTGTACCTATATGCACACATGCACACATACTCAAATGGGAGCAAATGCATGCACACAGCAACTGTGCATGAATTACTTGTTAAATCCTTTATGTGAAGCACATTGAGTCTGCCTTGTGTGTAAAATGTGCTGTATAAATACAGTTGCCTTGCCTTGTGCATGAGCAAATAGATATGCAAACACACCCACACAAATGTACTGTGTGAAACACATATACAACCCACACAACTCACCTGATAGGCCACAGGCCTCCGCCGACAGGAAGCTGCACCACGACAGCAGGAAGAGAAGGGACGTCTCCAGCAGTGGACAGTCACTCAGCCGAGTGAACTTTGTGAGGTGGATTGGCGGGTTAAGGACAAATGTGGTGATAATCGCACAGTCCAAATTAGGCTCACACACGAGAGCACTGGCTTCAGTGTCCAAAAAAAGTAAAGCACATAAGAATGGCTCAGACTTCTGGCGACACTGAAGTATATATAAAAAAGAGGCAGGACATTACAGGTATGGCTGTCTTTCGGCAAGGGGCTCCAGAGTGTAGGGGATTTTTTTCAAATCAATAAATCAATATACTAAATTGTCCCTAAGTGTGAATGTGTGTCGGTCCTGTGATGGACTGGCGGTCTGTCTGGGGTGTCTTCCCGCCTGCCGCCCAATGACTGCTGGGATAGGCTCCAGCATCCCCACAACCCTGAGTAAGCGGTTTGAATAATGGATGGATGGGTGTTTTACAGGGACAATTTACAAAACCATGAATTTTAATCCTAAAAGAGAGAAATAATGACTTCTATCAGACCCAATTTCCCCTCGGGGACGAATAAAGTATTCTGATTCTGATTCTGATTTAGCTAATGGCTACTTTCCACCTGCAGTCAGAATGTATGCAGGTTTTCATTACAACCCAACACTACTTCCTGGATTAGTCCTCCCTGTCTGCTTGAGGATATGTTAACCAGTGGAATCAGCCGGTGTAACGCGGGGCTGGAATGAAAACCTGGATACACATTGCTCTCCACTGCACATGGCTGGACACCACAGGTTTAGGGTTACCTACCAGCTCCTCATGATCTCACTTCTGGCGGTTATCCAGAGCGTAATGAGGTCCAGATTACCCTCTCTGCTGTTTTACTCCTCCACTAGTGAATAAAATCTAGCCCCCCCCCCCAGCGACTCCACATGTATCGGAGGAGGCATGTGGTAGTCTGCAGCCCTCCCCGGCTCGGCAGAGGGGGTGGAGCAGCAACCGGGATGGCTCGGATAAAACTGGGGAGGGGGGGGGGGGGGCGGGAAAAAAGTCTCCAAGTCAAATTATTCCAATGCCTAAGGTTTTATATTTACAATAATTATGCAGGGGGCGAGTGAGAGAGAGAGAGAGATGGAGGATGGGTGGGAGAAGGAGAACGTTACGCTGACGGGTTCATCGCTGCATACCAAAGTTCCTGAGCACTCCCTTCAAAGGTTTCTGGGGTCTTTCATCCGTGGTTCTCTTCCCTCAAGAAAATCCCTGCCGGCTCCCGCGACATGGATACAAACAGCCTCCCAGGTCATGTTTACATCACCACGTAACGAGGAGAAGCCATTAAGAGATAACTGAAAGCGAGAGCAATTCTGGAATATCTCTTCCAAGAAGCGACTGTGCAAGTCGACAGGCTGAGAGCGGGTCATTGCTGCGGTTAAGCGCGACTGAAAATGTGATGAATGTACCTCTTTGTGCTCCGCTGTCGCCCGCGGATTATTCACGGTAAATAAAGAGTTGAGCCCCGGACCGAACCACTTGTGACATGTGCTCATTTTTCACCCCAAAGTCTAATTACCAAAGGATCGGAGACGAATTCTGGACAACGGCGGGAGTCGAAACCTCATCAGAGGCCATTGCCTTGATTGATGACCTCTCTGAGGGAGATGGCGGCCATTAACGGCACAGGAGCACTTTAGGCATAGCTGAGTTGCTTGTGCCGGTAAAGGCAGTACAGTCAGGGGTTGGTTAGAGGCGCAATTTACTGGATGAGGAAGTGGATAGATGGCGGCTGATGCTGAGGTGATAATTGGGTTTGGGGTGCAGGGACTCAAAGTGAGAGGGAGGTGGTGGAGGTGGTGGGATGGGTGTGGCGGTGGAATTGACTGGTTGGTGGGGTGAAAGGATATGAGAGCTGTGGTTACTGCGAACGCAAAACCCAGAAAAAAGGAGCCGGCAAACACCGCCAGGAAGTGGCCCATCGATAGGAAGAAGGTGGGGGCGCTGAAGGCGTGTCCTCCGTCCACCTGTCTGTAGGCACCGATGGCACTGGAAAACAAACACACACACAGACACACACACACCATGGAGATGGAGAAGAAACAAACACTGTAATCAAACACTGTACAACAAACACTGTAACCGTGACACAAACAAGAGTGCCAGACACTACATATGCTGAAACATCAGGCCGCGAGGACAGAATTGACACGACGTGCCGAGACACTGCAGCGGGTACGAATCCAGACGCTTGTTATGCTGAGCTTCGCCTTGCAGTGCAATTTACTGGAGCCACTCCTCAGAAAACATGGCCCTCTTAAGATGCCGATTCCCTTCCGTCGCCTCGGAGGGCAACAGATCAAATCATCTGCCTCCGAGATGTCCCACAGTCGTCAGTGGGGACAGGCAGCATGAGTGTTCTTCACTAAGAGACATCCCACAGTCGTAATGGGGACAGGCAGCACGAGTGTTCTTCACTAAGAGACATCCCACAGTCGTCATGGGGACAGGCAGCACGAGTGTTCTTCACTAAGAGAGAAGCATAACACCACTTTCACCACTATAGATACCCCCTTAGTGGGGGGAGTGGACCCCCACACAGACGATGTTGAGTGCAAAGAGAGGTCTCACAAGGCCAGACAGACAGAGAGAGACAGACAGAGAGACAGAGAGAGAGACAGAGAGAAAGACAGACAGAGAGAGACAGAGACTAAGAGCGTGAGAGAGAGACGTGTCTGTGAGAGAGAGAAAGAGACAGAATGAGACGTGAGTGTATGTGTGTGAGTGAGTGTGTGTGTGTGTGTGTGTGTGTGTCTGTGAGAGAAAGAGACTAAGAGAATGAGACGCGAGTGTATGTGTGTGAGTGAGTGTGAGTGTGTGTGTGTGTGTGTGTGTCTGTGAGAGAAAGAGACTAAGAGAATGAGACGCGAGTGTATGTGTGTATGTGTGTGAGAGAGAGAAAGAGACTAAGAGAATGAGAGACGTCTGTGTGTGTGTGTGTGTGTCACTGAGAGAGAGAAATTTTTAAATGTGAAAAAATTGAAAAACAGCGGCGGGCTTTTGTCCAGGAGCTGGGACATGTGATTCCAGAGTAGCAGGAAATGGACGACGCAGGTAAGCTGCGGGTGGTCCTGGGAGGGGGGCCAGCGGCGAGCATTGCAGCAAGATTTATATTTTCCTGCCACAACCTGAGAGACAGTGGGTGATGGCGCCTATTGCTACTGTTGTTGTTTGATATCATAATCATTGTTGTTGTTATTATAATCATAGTTGTGTTGTGTTGTTGTTTTACATGCTTTGGCAATATGTACACAAACGTATGTCATGCCAATAAAGCACATATTGAATTGAATTGAAATTGAGAGACCAAGAGAATGAGAGATGTGTGTGTTGTGTGTGTGTGTGTGTGTGTGTCCGTGAGAGAGCGACTCGGAGAATGAGAGATGTGTATGTATGTGTGTGTGTGTGTGTGTGTGTGTGGGTGTGTGTGTCGGTGAGAGACGGAGAGACCAAGAGAATGAGAGATGTGTGTGTTGTGTGTGTGTGTGTGTCCGTGAGAGAGCGACTCGGAGAATGAGAGACGTGTATGTGTGTGTGTGTGTGTGTGTGTGTGTGTCGGTGAGAGACGGAGAGACCAAGAGAATGAGAGATGTGTGTGTTGTGTGTGTGTGTGTGTGTGTGTGTGTCCGTGAGAGAGCTACTCGGAGAATGAGAGACGTGTATGTATGTGTGTGTGTGTGTGTGTGTGTGTGTGTCGGTGAGAGACGGAGAGACCAAGAGAATGAGAGACGTGTGTGTGTGTGTGTGTGTGTGTGTGTGTGTGTGTGTGGCGGGGCGTACAGGACTTAATGGAATGACAACACTTCATTATCAGCACCCCTACTCAGCCACCCACATACACCCACGCCACCAGCGTTCTCCCTTCAGCTGTCAACTTCCTGAAATGAGTTTGTAAACCTCCAGAATCAGCAGACTACCATGTTGTGCGATGAAACGGTGACTGGACTGACTTTATACAGCACTTCTCTAGTCTAGCGCCACCTTACAACGCAGGCCTGAGATTCATCCATTCACACACACGTTCACACACTGATGGTGGAGGCTGCCATGCAAGGCCCCACAACCTGCTCATCAGGGACAGTTAGGGGTTCAGTGTCTTCCTCAAGGACACTTCGGCATGTTCTCTGGAGGAGCCGGGGATCAAACCAGCAACGCCCTGCTCTACCTCCTGAGCCCCCTTCCTTCAATATATTGTGACTGGGTGTCTGGTGAGCAAGCATAAACAGGAGGGTTGAGGCATCTGAATCGCCACCTCACAGCCAGCCAGCCAGGTATGACAGGGGTATTGCTGATCCGGTCTCTGCAGTGCATGGCCGTGTATTCACATCTCGAGGGAAATCCGTTCTGGAGATGTGGGGGAAATAGGACCGGTACTGCAACAGGATCTACAACTACTACTACCACTTTCGGCTGCTCCCGTTAGGGGTCGCCACAGTGGATCATCCGTTTCCATCTCTTCCTGTCCTCTGCATCTTCCTCTGTCACATCGGCCACCTGCATGTCCTCCCTCACCACATCCATAAACCTCCTCTTTGGCCTTCCTCTTTTCCTCTTCCCCGGCAGCTCCATATTCAGCATCCTTCTCCCAATATAGCCAGCATCTCTCCTCCACACATGCCCAAACCATCTCAATCATGCCTCTCTTGCTTTGTCTCCAAACCGTCCAACCTGAGCTGTCCCTCTAATATACTCGTTCCTAATCCTGTCCTTCTTCGTCACTCCCAATGAAAATCTTAGCATCTTCAACTCTACCACCTCCAGCTCCGCCTCCGTCTTTTCACCAGTGCCACCGTCTCCAAACCATATAACATAGCTGGTCTCTGTAAATCTTCCCTTTAACTCTTGCTGGTACCCTTCTGTTGCAAATCACTCCTGACACTCTTCTCCACCCACTCCATCCTGCCTGCACTCTCTTCTTCACCTCTCTTCTGCACTCCCCGTTACTTTGGACAGTTGACCCCAAGTATTCAAACTCATACGCTTTCTTCACCTCTACTCCTTGCATCCTCACCATTCCACTGTCCTCCCTCTCATTCACGCATATGTATTCCACCTTGCTCCGACAGACTTTCATTCCTCTTCTCTCCAGTTCATACCTCCACCTCTCCAGACTCTTCTCCACCTGCAACTTACTCTTGCTATAGATCTATAGGTCATCTGCAAACATCATAGTCCACGGAGACTCCTGCCTGATCTCGTCCGTCTACCTGTCCATCACCATTGCAAACAAGAAACGGCTCAGAGCCGATCCTTGATGTAATCCCACCTCCACCTTGAACCCATCTGTCATTCCAACCACACACCTCACCACTGTCACACTGCCCTCATACATATCCTGCACTACTCCTACATACTTCTCTGCAACTCCCGACTTCCTCATACAGTACCACACCTCCTCTCTCGGCACCCTGTTGTATGCTTTCTCTAAATCTACAAAGACATAATGTAACTCCTTCTGGCCTTCTCTATACTTCTCCATCAACACTCTCAAAGCAAACATCGGACTTCAAACCATCAAACCAGTACGGCAACAGGATAATTCCAGAGTATTCTAATGGGGATAATCGGTATACTGAGATCAAGACCCCCAATGTGTTAGATGTGTCAAAGTGATGTCACCACTTCATCTCTTCCTAAGAACCCAACGCCCACCTCCCTCAGAAATGACGCTCCAAACTTTGCCAGTGTGTCCCCTCCTACAACCACAAGCCTGGCGCGGTTCACATCAAAGATTCCTAACAAGGGGCGCCCCGGTGGCTCGCCTGGTAGAGCGCATATCACATAAGGCTGAGTCCTTACCACAGCTGCCTGGGTTCGAATCCGGCCCAGGCCTTTTGCTGCACGTCATCCCCTCTCTCTCCCCTGCCTTTCCTGTCTCTCTCAACTATCGCTATGTAATCCATCCATCCCTGCATTATCCAAACCGCTTATCCTGCTCTCAGGGTTGCGGGGATGCTGGAGCCTATCCCAGCAGTCATTGGGTGGCAGGCGGGGAAATAATCTTAAAAGAAAAAAAAATTCCTATCAACTGTAGAGACAAATTAACCCCTAATGACTCCACTTTTCATGCTGCCAGCCTGAAATCAGCTATTATATACAACAACATGGCTTAATCTCCATTGTAGGAAGGAGGTAATCAATCAAGCTGTCACTAATCACGCTGATTACTGCATGCTGAAAGAGGCAAAGAAAAAAAAAACAAACCCCAAAACAACAGAAGTCACCCACTTCCCCGAAAAACAAAACCACAAGTCGAGCTCACACTTTTAGCTTAGCCACTAGCTGCTGGGCCCTTCAGTCAGGATAACCTTTCTGGAGCCAGCATCTCTGGGCTGTTAAGTCCCAGCTGAGACTCCGGAGATGTCTGCAGACACTGTGGCTGAATGAAGGCTCAGTGGAGGAGCTGGAGCTGCTGGGACGGCTGGATGGGAGAAGGCGCATTAGCGTAAGGCTGAGCTGCTCTGAGAGGTTGTTAAAATTCCAGTGCCAGGGCCCCGCGTGGCTTGCTAATAAGGGCCGGCTTTGTGCCGAGGGCCGGAACGACCGGCGGCCCCGGCGAAGCCAGTCAAGTGACAAGAGATGGCATGGGGGGGGGGGGGGGGTCGGTCACGCCACTCGGAGAACAAACACAGCCCTATCTGTCTGTCCGTCCGGGGGGACTGCGGGCTCCCTCCTCTGCCTTCAATGGAGCCAGAGATACAAGCCAGAGCTTGAACACGACGCAGCAATCTGTGTGGCCATCTCCTCTTTCTGTCCATCTGCTTGCCTGTCTGGGCCCCATGCGTGTGAGCCGGGGATAAGAGGTGTCAGAGTGCATACAGGTGCACGTGATGGCGTCAGCATGTGTTGAGCGGTGAAATGCACGTGTGGCTATATCTCATCCCCCTCCATCTCCCCTCCCCACCCCACAGTTTGTTCATCTGGTTTGTTTGCCTGGCGGTGAATGCACGCCTGTGTGTGAGTTCCCTGTCCTCTCCATCTCCTCTCCATCACCCCGTCCTCCCCATCTGTTACCATGTCTGTTCGAATGGCTTTGTTCACTGTTAGCGCGTAAATAGAGCAGACAAAGACGGCAATGTGTGCAAGCAGGGTAAACATGAGGTTCTGCGTGTGCTGACAGAGAAAAAGGGGGAAAATGCAGGGAGCAGGGTGTGGGGGGGTGACGGGGGGTGCACTGAGATTCACTGAAGATTATTTTCTTCCTGAATTCGACAGCGGCTATGTCGGCTAGCTGGCTGGAAATGTGCCTCTGCTCTAGCAGCATGTCTCTCTGTTGAGTCCCTTAATGAGCTATGGACAGTGCCGGGGGCCAACTCGCGTACATAGTCCACTGCATGACATAGCATGAGACCCCCACCCCCCGCCTCCCTCCCTCCCCTCACTGTCAAACCAATCCTTCCCTTGCATAAAGATGGCAACATCTACCCCCCCCATCCCCGAGACACACACACACACACACACTACACCCTCCTATCATGCCAATTCTGATCTGTGGCCGCTGGAGCCATGTGAGGTTAGCCCGCAATCATCCCCGGAAACATGTCTCGTCCCATGGCGCATGGACAGATCCGGACTGACACACTCACTGAGTCAAGACGATGGCCGTGGCATCATTGAGGACGCTCTCTCCGAACAGCAGGGCGTGCAGATCCGGGTCCACACGCAGCTCTGAGAGGAGGCCAAGCACGGATACTGTAAGACGAGACAAGAGACATCAATGCGATTAACGCTGATGGTTTGAGATGAAGGAGAAGAGCAGAGATGAACAGAGAAATAAGTGTGGTGGAGGGGCTTCATGAGCTAGTGACCCTAGCTTGGATCCTGGCTCCACTGCGTGTAGTTTGCATGTTCTCCCATGTTTGGTGACTTGGAGACTATGATTTGCAACCTGTCCGAGGTGTCCCCCTGCCTTCCCACCCAACGCTAACGGCGATGTGCTGGGACGGTGCAACTCTGAACTGGATTAAGTAGATATAGAATACAAATCAGGAGTCAGGAACATTTATTTGTCGTTTCATTCCATGTACTGAAAGGAAATACTGCTTCCCCCAGCCCACAGCAGTGCAAAGACAAAAACACATATCCAAACTACAAGAACACATCCAAACTGCAAGAACACATCCAAACTACAAAAAAAACCAAACAAACAAACAAAACTAAAACGCACATACATCCAACATATCCATTTTTTTTAGGATGACTGTGGGGACTGCCGGTCTGCATGGGCTAGCAGTTAGCTTAGCCTGCCACGCTTCCACGACCTGTCCGACCGCCCGAGGAGGTCCAGGCAGGACCGTAGTCTCTCGGCCCTGCCGACGCGGCAGACCAAGCTCTCCCAGCCGATGCAGCGCCAGCTCTCCCAGTGATCAAACGAAGACACACTTATGCCCCGTTTCTACTACTGGTACCGGCTCAACTCGACTCGACCCGACTCGCTTCTGTGTCGTTTTCCATTACCGTAACAACCTCGATAGACCCCGGCGTGGATTTTCGGGTCTACTTTTTTTTTTTTTTACACTTTCAAAATGTGCTTTTACGATAACTCCGCTTTGACGTTAAACATGCCGGGTGATATTCCATGCGCGCATTGATGACGCAGTGACGCAAAATGACGCAGTAATGCGTTTCTCTGACCAGTCGTTGATATGGGTACGCTCCAGCTTTTTTTGGGGGACTCTCGACAAAGGTGGTACCAGGAAAATGGTAACAGTTACCAAAATGCCGGTGCTTTCCAGTAATGGAAAACGGAAAAAGGTGCGAGTGGAGTGGAGTTGAGTTGAGCTGGTACCATTGTAGTGGAGAACGGGCATTAGACGCAGACAAAAACACCGCATGGACGGTACTGGGCGAGACTGCCGCAAACGTGAATTCACGCCGCCATCTTCCCACCCCGGAAGCGGAATAAATGAATGAAGCGGAAACTGAAAGACTGAATAGACCACGGCACTTCCGCGTTCGAACGTTAGAGCGGGGGGGGGGCGCTAGAGGGGGATAGAAGCCGGCAAGTTTGAACACGGTTTAAATGGCTATGTCGCTACGTTGGCTGCTGCGGACAAGAACCGATATTTGCGAAAAATTTGGAGTATCGGTGGCCAGTGTCCTTTCAATCGAACAGGGGAATGGGTTAATAACCCCACTCAATGGCCAGATGTGTCTTATGGCGACATCTACAATTACCTCAACGAGTCTCCAGGTAGGCAAACATTGATTTCTGTTAGCCTAGATAACTCGGCTACATCTCGTTCAATGTAGCTAGCCTATTACACTGACTAAATTCGTTTTCCCATCTGGACCCACTGATCTATTGGCATTCTAACTTGACATTTTGGTGATTATAAAATGTAGAATAGACGTAACCTATTATTAGCTAGTTAAACTAGCTAACATTACCAGTGATGAAGTGCAGACCGCAGATGTAAACACGTTTGCTGTCAGGATCCCAAAGTTGTCCATCCTTGTCTTTCCATCTGATCGCCTGGAGCCATTTCAATCGTTTTTCTCTCCTTCTGCCTTTTAGGCAATACAAAAAAAACGAATATTTGGGTTGTTTTTCTTGTTAACATTACAGTCCACCACACAGCAACTTTTGGGCATCGTAGCTACGGCTAGGCTGCGTATCTAATACAGTGCGGCTTGGCATCTTGGGTTTTCTATCCCTCTCTCCTGGCGTCCTGTTGTCAAGTTACCCGGAAGTGTTCCGGTGGTCTATAGAATCAGTATTCTACTTCTGCTCCCAACAGCAGTGGTGTTAATGTAATTATGTCAGCCACTGGTAGAAATAGGCAAGGGGAATCAACGGCAAGGGCGTCAAAATAGTGACAATTTATTGAAAACGTCCAGCGTGGTGAAAGTACTAGAGGACTTATGATGACGTTGAAGACACGACTATCAAAACATAAACAAGACAAAGACCATTTAAACCCCAGGAGGAGACGATATGCAATGTAGTGACGGACCATTTAAATGTCTGCATTAGAGAAAGGACAGAGAGAGTGTTAATGCTTTTGTTTTCCTTTTAACGAGCGAAACAGATATCACAAGAGAGTTTTAGTCAGTCGACTGAAAAATGGCCCTCGCAAAACATAAAAACGAACCTCAGCCTAACAGCTTTAATAAACCATTTTGGAACTGCAGCTGGGTCTGTGCAACAATGCCAGGGTTAATAAGTGCGATAGGAATGTGTGTGTGTGTGTGTGTGTGTGTGTGTGTGTGTGTTTGAGTGAGTGAGTGAGTGAATGCACAGGAAACATATGAACACCATTTTTGCCCATTGCGTGGTTTTTTCCGTCAACGTGCACTCTGTCGGTTCTTTTTTTAGCCTGGCAGCTTCCACATGGGTGTGTTTCAGCAGGCTCTAACTGCACCACAGCACACGTTACAACCAACGCTCACAGAGGCACAAGTGAGTTCTAGGTTTCTAGATTATCAATCTGTATTCATACTGCAGTCGCTGCTACCAGAGGAAAGGCAGACAGACAGACAGGCAGGCAGACAGACAGTTTTCCATGGTCATGGAATAATTGTGCTAATGAGAAGTGCGAGGGAAAAGAAATGGGAGAAATTAAGGAGAGCAGGTGCTCAAGTGAAGACAGATATCGCTCAGTTTCCTATCTGCCAACCCCCTCATAGAAAATACATAAATCAAGAAATATTTATGATGTAAATGATAGATTATGGCTTTGGGAATCTCTCGCACTGTGGAAGACTGGCTATATTATGATGCTAGTGAGCTGGAACACAGTGACAGGCCCATTACAGCAGAGTTACGTGGACTGTATTCGTACAACCCTTCAGGATCCAAAACACATAACATAACAAACTTAAAGACAAACTGTGGAAAACCAACATCAACATTAAGAAGTGAGGGAAATGGTTTAAAAGATGAAACAAACGCAATAGATGATTAATGGAATATGTGAAGGGCCAATGAGTAAAAATGGATCGTAAAGCCTTATTTTTATATACGAGAACTGTTTGTTATGAAGCATTGGATAAGGATATTCCACATTCCCGATTCCATCTCCCACCTTGGGACCGCCACAGGCACCTGAAACGAGGACCTGCGTGGGAAACAGGAGTGCACAGATTCGCCCAGCAGCAAAGACAAAGATGAGGATTTGCTGTGCGGAGGAGTTTATCAGTCACCTTCGGAGTAGCAGATAGCCAAGTGCCCTGAAACTAAATTAAAATTGTCAAAAATTGTTGCTTCTATTCAGGAAAGTCAACAATAGGCCCTTTTCAACAACATGGCCAATGTACTTCCACATCACCAACGTGAAGGGAAGCATGGTTGTCCACGTTGCACGCAAATTTAAAAAGCCAACTTTTTGTCACTTTCAATTCTGCATGTGATCAATTATTTTGTGTTTCAATGTAGCGTATAACACAATGCAGGTGTCGTCATTGATATACTATCTTCATGTTTCTGTTGTCAGACATGGATGTCTATAAAAAGGTGATTTGATCGAGGGTCACAAAATGCTAACTGGCTAATCAAGGTTATGGCAATTTCAGGGCTGTTAGCATTTTGTGACCCTCGATCAAATCACTATTTTTCTAGCCGCGCAGTCGCCTGACAACAGAAACGTGTTGTCAGTGACAGAACCTGTATTGTGGTTAGATGCTATGCTGAAACACAACGGACAGGAATGAAGGCGACAGACAGACTTGGCTTTTTAATATTGCGGACAATGGGGAGAAATGATCTTTACCTGGCTATGACGAAGCGGAAGTACGCTGGCCATGTTCGAGAAAAAGGTCTATTGTGCAAAAACCACCTTCTCAAGCACCGCAGAGAGAAACGGCGGGTTTGCAGAAACAGGTGGTTTGCAATGAATAAATAAATAAATCCATCCATCCATTATCCAAACCGCTTATCCTGCTGTCAGGGTCGCGGGGATGCTGGAGCCTATCCCAGCAGTCATTGGGCGGCAGGCGGGGAGACACCCTGGACAGGCTGCCAGGCCATCACAGGGTGGAACAAGTAAATAAACAAACAAACAAATAAATAATCCCAAGAGGAGTTGGACTATTGCAGGTTTTACAGCGTGACGGAGCAGAAGCCGTGGCATTGAGACATGAACAGACAGGTCACTGGGCATGTGCAGACCGCTCTTCGTGATGTGGACGGTGGTATGGCACTAGTGTGCAGCTCCTCCAGCAGGTGCAGAGGGCGGAGCAGATGATAGAGTAAGGCAGAGTAGAGGGACAGACAGAGATAAATAATTCACCATCAAGGGGTGCAATGTCCAACCCTGAATCCATGACCTTGTTAACAAGGATTTTTTTTAATCTTATTATTATTTTTTAATTAAAGAGCACCAGAACCCAGAATCAGAATCATGTTTATTGGCCATGTAGGGTTCGCTACATGGAATGTGACTAGTTTTGTGGCTCTCTCAGTGTACATAACATAGTATAACATCACTATAAACAAGGCTGGATTACAGACTGGGCATGCCAGGCGAGTGCCCTGGGGCCCCGGACCACGAGGGGCCCCAAAAGGTCAGGGGTTTTGTGTTCACGTATAGTAGGGATCCCCAGTCATACCCTACAAGGGACGTTTGTTCCAACCTTGCATCATGATGCAGGGCCCAGGCTAGTTAGTCCATGGGCCAGACGATATTTCGGTACACTCAAGGTGGCAAAACTTACTTGTAATTTTTGAAAGGATCCATGTCTGTAGATGATATTTTGGTATGATAACCATTCCTGAGTGGCAGCTGTATCACAGTTATCAGCTCATGAAGTTAACCACCCGCTAAACTAAATTGCATTTTAGACGCTGGTGCATATCCTGGTTTAGCCTCATGGTCAGGACATTTTTCAATGTTCTATAATATTGTCTTTGGTATCATTTTAAAGGGGACCTTCTTAGCTTTCATTCAAGCCCTGTTGTGGATATTTCTCACAAATATAGAGGTCACTTGAGCTCTTCAGCCCGTCAATAACACACATCTTTCTGCAATGTTCGCCTAAACTATGTACTTTCTTTTAGCCCTGTGGCATCTAGGAATATCAGGGACACAAAACACAAAAACTGGGATACTCACAGGACTGTAAAGATTCAGGAAATGTATAATATACCCATACTATTTCATTGTGTGAGGTGATTGTGAGCCTTAAATGAGAACTAGACCAAAGCCAGGTAGGTCACAAACTGGTCTCTATACATTTGTTTAAATACACAATCAAAATACATGATAAAAAGGAATACCATAGTGAGGTAATGAACTATTTTAATATTTTAAACAACATTGACATTTACATATACTTAGTCAATGATACATGTAATCCCATATCATTAGTGGGTATATGTAATGGTAATGGGTAGGGTAATGGGTATATGTGAATATGGTTACATTATTGTTATCAAGCT
This sequence comes from Lampris incognitus, assembly GCF_029633865.1. Taxonomy (NCBI): domain Eukaryota; kingdom Metazoa; phylum Chordata; class Actinopteri; order Lampriformes; family Lampridae; genus Lampris; species Lampris incognitus. The sequence continues at coordinate 9,864,879 of NC_079229.1, forward strand.
CTGGGTAACCAAGTCCAGAATCAACATCCTGTGCATCAATAGACTACTACCACAGTAATACCATCAGAATCATCACACTGTCATTCATCAAACGGCTCGTTTCTCTCATCATCTGACTCCCCAAGTTCAAAGTCCAGTTCTGGACCATCCTGCTGTTTTTGGTTACTGCAGGTCTGTAACCTGCACATGTCTGTGCATGGAAGTCCATTTGACAGGCACATGCAGCTTGGCATTTTGCATGAATGCACACACTTGCATGTTAGCATTTCCAAGACCACATCTGGTGCAGGTGGGGAGCGCATCCAGTAAATGGCCAGCTTGCCTTCATCGTCTGTCCATCCATACTCAGTAGGGCTTGGCACCACAGGGTTAGCCTGCAGACAGCACTTCCATATTGCTGCCTGATAGTTGGCTCGTTGAACATGCATAAAGAGACAGTCTCTACATGGTGGCAGCTGGCTGGACTCAACCTCTCCCCTTTTGGTGCAGAAGAGCTGGTAACGCAGTTTGTTCACCTCAGCAGTGCTGCTATTAGCAACATACATCCGACAGGTGAACTGCTCAATTTTCTGGAACAGCTCATCACTCACATTCCATGTCTGTCCCAGTTGACTAAAAGTCTCTTGGCAGGAAGTGTGCTTTCTCACTATCTTCAGGGCATTCAGCTTCCCTCGACCAGCGAATGCACTGACAGTGTCGCAGCCGGTGAAGGCATGTAAGCCAATTAGGCTGTCACAGATGCTGTCTCCAAGTGAACTTGCCAGTTTGGTGATGTCGACAAACTGTGTGCGGTTCTGAGTCCCACACTTCTGGTAGATGGGACAGGTGATGTCCTTCTGGACGCCAAGACAAAGCACCATGACATCAGTATCCTCAGCTGTGATGATAACTGACTTTGAGCCCGCATTAGCTGCATGCAATGCATGCAGGAGCAGACGGGTGTCAGCTTTTTCATGTGTGGAGTGCAGTTCTGCTGCTTCCTCACACCCATCTTCTGTCAACTTGTAGCAGGTTTCCTCACAGGTCATGTACAACACCTTGCCATGCAGCATAGCTCTGTATCGTGGGAGTTTCCACTCTTCCACCAGAAACTTGATGAGACTGGTCTTGTTGGAGGAACTGCACAGAAATTTTCTCCACTGCTGGACGTGGTGTCCCCCTGCAAGATTCTTGTACTGGAGAGTGATGTCTCCACCCCGGTTCAGTCGTTCAGCATCTTTGATCGAAGTCTGGTGATAGACATCAAAAACAACATCAATCCTCCCACTCTGTGCTCCCTCATGGAGGACCTGGGTCAAGGCTGACTCTGCCACCTGTGCAAAGGTTTTGTTGTTGCCATTCATTTTTTGGACCAGGCTCATCCCATCAATGATGGAAGTAGATGGGATTGGGATGTCTTCTGCAGGAGATACATTCTTTTCAAGCTCTCTGGCAAGTGCAGCCTTGTTTGTTTTTCGTAAGGACCCATCAGCATTTGCCAGTGCCCATGGTAGTGGGCCCAATGGGTAGGCAAGGACATCCTTCAGATTCACCTTCCTGCTTTCAGCCACCAGGATCATGTGACTGAAAAGGTTTCTATCTGCCTTCAGAACCACATCCTGTGCTTTCTTTCCATGAGCTTGTTTTGTGCTGACATTGGAGAATGTTTTCAGACTTTGCTTGGTCATCTTGTCGTGGAATTTCACAGGTGGTGGGTCTGCATCTAACCTTGTTTGCTGGAATGCTTGGTAGGCCTCTTCTCCTTTCTCAAGAGCTCTCAAGAGATCTATGGTCACATCAGGTGGAGCCATGTTGCCAGTGGAGAGGCTAACCAAACCAATCTCATCAGGGGACATAGGATTGGTTTGGTTAGCCTCTCAGTTATTCTCCATAAGGTCCATGAGAGACTGGACATCTGCTTCATCTCTCTTGATCCTTGGACTCTGTAGATCTGGATGAGACCATTTGCACCTGCCTTGACCTGTCAGGTCTCTCAGCTGTCTGAGGTACATGCTTCTATACTCAGCTGTGAGATAATATTTGGTCACAGCTCCTGGCTTCAAGCTGAATCCCTTTGTCCCTCCAGCTGTTTGGGTGTCTTTGTTCACCGTGTCTTCTATAGCTTGGTCAACAGGGATTCGGCCAAAGGGATTGGTGGAGCCCAGTTGGACTGAGAAACCTCCTTCCATGAATTCTGTGTACACATCTGGGTGTGTGATGGGCAGCTCAGACATCTGGGCGTAGTAGTAGGGGAGGTAGCGTGCATAATTCATCCTGTCATAAGCAAAGCACCATGGGATTATTGCTCGAATGCTAGCCAAGTGTAGCATCCAGTCTCCCTCTCTGGATGCTCGGATGAGCCCCAACAAGATTTCAACCATGTCCAAATAGGACATCCAGAAGTTCGAGAGGCTGCCGTTTCCACCTCTAAGGAACTCACGGTAGACTTCAAATAGATCCATGATGCGTGTACAAGAGCTGTTCTCGAGGACCTCCTTCAAAGCATGTTGTGAGACTTCTTTCCCAAGGCTGTCAATGGTCTTCAGTGTCTCATTCAGGTGAACCATGTCATTCCTGTGAGTTTCTTCCAACCAGGAAAGGAAACCATTCAAGGTCAGTCGCATGAGAGCCTCATACAGGAGCTTGTGTAGTCGCACTGCCCTGTTGTACTTGCGGCCATCCATAACACCAGCAATTGAGCCTTCTGCAATCATGCCAGACTCAATGCAGAGGTCTTTGAGTCCAGCATCTTGGAAATGCTCTCCTATTATTGCCAGCAGTGTGCAGATGGTGTGGAATACCCCAAGCCTAACGATGATATCATGGAACTTGTCATGGTGTTTCCATATGATCTCGACAGCCTTCGCATACAGGGCTTGGTCAAAGACACAGACAATCTTCCTCAGGCCTAAGCACTGCATGATGCTCAGTGACTGGTTAAGCACCTCGTTGGCAGTAGACATTTGTGTCGCTGGAGCATTGATGGTAGGCAGATAGCCTATATTGTCGGGGATGACCGTCATCTCTCCTCGAGTCAGGATGTTGAAGCCTGTCCAGCTGCTGACTGACTGTTCTTCTTGTTGTGACATGCGTGCTAGGACACAAAGAAGGTTTTTCTCTCTGGCAAGCTTAGTATTGGCTGCAGTATCGGCATCTGACTTTTTGCTTTGTGGTGGCCCTACCCGTTGTCCAGCATTGTAAGTTGGTAACATTGGTGGGGGTCCATCAATGCTTCTCTTCTTTGTTTTGGGAACAGTGGGCATGGGTTGGACAGGAAGTGGGTTGACTGGCTTTGCTTGCACAGCAATCCCATTGACTCTGTGAGATGTTCCCTCACCACTGACAGTTTCTTCAAGACGGTCGATATTGTCCCAGGCTAAAGTTGTGAATATGCCAGGATGGATGTTAGCTGGAAGGGCAATGCCACTCCCTGATGATGAGAGTTTCTGGAGACACAGGGCAGTGTTGATCTCTTCCATCTGTGAATAGGACACACTGTGACCAAGTCGGTTGAGGATGTTTATCAACTCTACATTTCCTGTCAACGTTTTGACACTGAATGGCAGAACAATGTGCTTGGAAGGCTTGGTATTTCCACATGTCACTGCATATACTATGTCATGGCCAAATGACTGCAGAAGGCACTGCACTCTCTGGGATGCATGATCAGGATCATTTGAGCCTGTGAGTAGAGAGTACAGGAAGATAATGAGCGACTCTGGAATGGTAGGACATTCTGCTTCTGGTTTGACTTCAGGTGGCCAGGTTTGAGGAACATCTTGACTTTTAATGTCTGCTCTCAATTTGATGGCTGCTTTGGCTATAACATCTTGTGCACTGACACTTTTCAGGGTCTGCAGCTCCCTTTTGAGAGACTGATTTTCTTTGGCAAGTTCCCTCATGGACAAGTTATCGGGATAGAGGAGGAATTTTCCTTTCTCATCAGGGAATATCTGCAAGGCTCCAGCAAACTCACTCTCCAGGTTTCGCCTTATGTGCTTCTTGGTTGATTCCTTGACTTGGGCAATGCCTTGGGAGTTCATTGAAGCTACCAGTCTAGAAGAGAGATCAGTCATTGTCATCACTTGAGGATTGCCAAAAAGCTCCATCCTGATGAAGAGGAACAGCTCGTTGTATGCCTTATTCACAGCAGCTTCATACTGGGCTGCAGCATCATCATCTTCATTGCTGGCAACCTCTCCTTTGGAAACCTCTTCTTTGGTGTAAAGTCTATAGCATGACCTGTGGTAGTGCCCTTCAGCTGCTACAAGGTCTCTACTCACAATGGCAAGGATTCTGCTGTCCCTTTTCTTTGTGGCTGCACTCCTGATCTTTGCATCAGCTCGCAGTTCTCGACACTGCACCAGTACTTCTCTCGTATTCTGTCTCTTGGAATATTTGCTGTTTTTCTGACAAAATATGCACTCTGCATCATAAGTCCTAGATGTACTTGGAGCATGTCGAGCTACTCTCTTAGATTGTTTCTCTTCAGCAGAGACACAACTTTTCTTTTCTTTTGCAAGGAGGCCATCAAGAATTTGCTTCATAGTGAAGATACTGCGACACTTTCTGTGGTAGTAGATTGCTGGAATCTGTCCCTCAGGAATGTCTTTTGCCAGTTTCAAAACTGGTGCATGATTTCGTATCTGAGCTGCCCTGAGCAGAGTTCTCCATGAGTCGACACTTTGTAGTGAAACCAGCTTATCTGTATCATCAGAACAGTGGATAATGCACTCCACCCGTGGGCGCTTTGGTATCGGGTAAAAACTTGCTTGTTCACCGGTGGCCATATTCAGTCAGTTTTCACCTGCCACATACAAACAAATACATGTAACTTAGGTGTATGAACACTACTAAAACAAAGTTTACTTTGCTTCACCAGCGTCATATTACCATTATTTATCTTACATAGCCACAAATAGATACATTACCTAGTTGCTATGCAACAGCTGTATTTTGTCCACATGAGGACGCTAAAATCAACACAAGATGAAAGTTCCTCGTAGCCACTTTAACTAATCATATTAACATATACATTAAAAGAACATGCTAACATTATGGGAAATTAGCTTACAATCTTCTCCAGAGTGAGACAAGAAGATAGATACCAGTTTCCTCTATATGTGTTTAGTAGAAAGCTATCTGGCTGCACGTTAGCCTAGCTTAGCACAATGAATGGAAGTACACAGTACTGGTTATCCTTGGTTGTTGGCCAACTAAGAACTGTCCCAGAGTTTAAGCTAGGCTAATCAGTACAAGGGGTGTTGAAATGCTATATTTGTAAAAATCTGGGCAAATACACAATCGTGAGAGGCACAGAAACAGGTTTCCTGAAAGAAAAATGAAATAGCTGCTCATTTGGAAAGGTTATCATGTATTATTTTACTTCTGTTAGTGTACCAAATAAAATGGCACCAGTGAAGTTGTGTCACCTTGGGTGATATCGATATCTGGTCTGACCCATGGACTAACTGGCTTTGGTCTAGTTAGTTTCTTAGTAATAATGCCCTTCTAATTTAAGGTTCACAATCACCTCACACAATGAAATAGTATGGGTATATTATACATTTTCTGAATCTTTACAGTCCTGTGAGTATTCCAGTTTTTGTGTTTTGTGTCCCTGATATTCCTAGATGCCACAGGGCTAAAAGAAAGTATATAGTTTAGGCGAACATTGCAGAAAGATGTGTGTTATTGACGGGTTGAAGAGCTCAAGTGACCTCTATATTTGTGAGAAATATCCACAACAGGGCTTGAATGAAAGCTAAGAAGGTCCCCTTTAAAATGATACCAAAGACAATATTATAGAACATTGAAAAATGTCCTGACCATGAGGCTAAACCAGGATATGCACCAGCATCTAAAATGCAATTTACTTTAGGGGGTGGTTAACTTCATGAGCTGATAACTGTGATACAGCTGCCACTCAGGAATGGTTATCATACCAAAATATCATCTACAGACTTGGATCCTTTCAAAAATTATAAGTAAGTTTTGCCACCTTGAGTGTACCGAAATAGGAAATTTTGGGCTCTAGCCCATGGACTAAGTGTCTATTGATGTGGGGGCCCAGAGCTACAGTCTCTACTGATGCAGGGCCCCAAGCTACAAAGTCTCTGTTGATGCGGGGCCCAATGGACGTACGTGCCCCGGGGCCCCCTGGTGGGTTAATCCGGCCATGACTACAACACAACAATCTTCAGATATATACACAAGGATTGACTTATACAGGTGAAATAGGAGGCGACAAGGTGCAATGGTGCAGAAAAACATTCAAAAACTAGAGCTGGCAGGGGTACCAAGTCATTGCAATATTTAAAGGAAGTATTTTTCTACAACATATGTCTGGTATAATAATATTTGGCCAAGACACATTTCAAAACGTCATATAGAGCTTGTGGGCCGCCTCTCCTCCACTTGTGTTTTGCCTGTTGGCGCTCGCTCCTCGTGGTAATGCCAAGCCGAGGAGACGACAGCAAAAGATGCTCAGTCTGAAGCTCTGGGAGCTCTCTTGTTCAAGAAGAAGAGGTGGAACCAAGCGTCCGGTAAAAGGTATCGAGACAGAAACCGAGAGAGAGATTGGAAATGGTTTTAAACTGATACTCACTTCATCCCTGATTCTGCATGAAGTTCTGCCCCAAGGAACAGAACCAAAACCAGGAGCTGAACACCAGCGAAACTCATACAAATAAACCGAAGCCCAGAGGAAGCAGGATGTCTGCATTTAACCAATTTTGCCTCTAATCAAGCAGGGAAAGTTCCAGATAAGCTCTTCTCCATCTTATCTCTGTCTGCTACAGCAATACTCACATAATGTACAGGAACGTTAATTGAATTTATTCGTTCATTTAACAAGTGGTTATCCGGTATAATAGCCGTGACGTCACCAGTTAACAGTCACCAGCTTTATTCAGTTCAGTACAACGCTGCTTCACAGTTTTAACAGATCACGACACGCTAAAGTGGACCAGCGGTTGGAAGTTTCCCGTTTCTCGCCAGCTTGCGTTTGCTTTTCTTACTGTGTGCCATCGATCTCGTCTGTCTGATTCTGAGTCATAACACTTCAGTAGGAACGTCACAGCGTGGCACTGCCACCTTATTTTCTGGTTCCCACAGAAGGTTTAATCAGTTCATCAGTTATTGAGAGAAACGTTTCATCCCTCACCTAAGTGACCTCTTCAGTCTCAACTGACTGCAGGGACCCCCACCCTGACAAACAGTACAGCGGCACCACCACCGCAACCAACCACCAGTTTGATATGCAAATATGGGCGTGACAATTAACTACAGTTACAATGGCCATATATATATAGATATATATATATAGATATAGATATAGAGATATAGATAGATATATAGATATAGATATATATAAATAATGTATGTAAGTTTTCATGTTTATCAGTATGTACTCCAAGGCATGGCTGTTTTCAGTTACAGATAGAGTGCTGCAGGTATTTTTATCCAGTTCATGTCAAGTGTGTGTGTGTGTGTGTGTGTGTGTGTGTGTGTGTGTGTGTGTGCGCGTGAGGATGCAGTGCTGACTGCAGAGCGAGAGCTCAGCTAGGATGCTGGCAGTCTTCAGAGGGTGCTGGAGGGTAAAGGGGAGATTACAGCTAAGATGCTGCAGCTGATTAAAACATCCAAAAGGAGCCAATTAAAGTCTAATGCGGAGCCAACCGAGGGCTGCGAGCCCCGCGCTTTAAATAAATAATACCGACTCCTTCTCCCAGGGCTCGGCAGCAACAAAGCTGAATTTCTCTTTGGCCATCCACCCTGTGTGCTCCTCGCTCGCACACAGGTGCCCCTGGCACGACAACATTTACCGGAAACGGAGGTAAAGACAGATGATGGGTGGAGCTGCTGTCGATAGGATACACATTATGGTGTTTGTGTGTATTCGTATTTACCACTGCCTGTATGGCACACACACACAGACACACACACAAACACACACATACGGTACACTCAGCAAAAGGAACAGAAAGCTTTCAGTGACCCTGTCCGCCGCGTGGGTTACATCACCGCGGAGGCCTGGTGTACGTGAAGATTCAAGGCCCTAAAAATAGATATTGATCTTTTCTTCTTTCTTTAATATGGTGCGGTGAGTATCATGAGGGGCGAGTTGGGCAACACCGCTGTAGGATTTGTGCGAAGCTGCAGCACAACAGAGCTACGAAACACAGACGGGAGAAGAAAATGAGAGCGGAAACGTGGCTCCTCTAACATGTGACGTGCATGTTGTCTGAGGGAACATGTTAACATCCTGCAAAGCAGCGGAGAGAATGATCCAATTAGCATAATCAATTTAAAAGACAAACATAATGAGTGGGACAGCTGGGCACTGCACTTTGATTTTCTCATCGGTAGTGAAAAGCCACCGCACAGATTACGAGTGTAATCGAAATGTAAACTGACACCTTCACAAATGTTGTGTGCATGTTACTCAAATGAGAAAACTGTACTTATATCATATAGCCAATTTCCTACATAAAAAAGCATTGCCATGTCAGGAATCAGGAACACTTTATTTGTCATTTCACTTCATGTATTTGTATACATGAAATGAAACGAAATATCGTTTCCTCCAGCCCACAGTAGTGCAACACAAAGACAAAAACACACATACAAAAACTACAACACATATATCCAAACTAGAATCAATATATCCAAACTAGAACACATATATCCAAACTAAGAACACATATAGCCACACTAAGAACACATATATCCAAACTAGAATCCATATATCCAAATAAGAACAAATATAGCCACACTAAGAACACATATATCCAAACTAGAAGACAGATTTCAAAACTAAACACATATATCCGAACTAAGAACACATATTTCCAAACTAAATGCATATATCGAAACTAAGAACACATATATCCACACTAAGAACACATATATCCAAACAAAGAACACATACATCCAAACTAAGAACATGTGGTATATCCAAACTAAACACATATATCCAAACTAAGAACACATACATCCAAACAAAGAACACATATATCCAAACTAAGAACATGTAGTATATCCAAACTAAGAACACATATATCCAAACTAGAATCAATATATCCAAACTAGAACACATATATCCAAACTAAGAACACATATAGCCACACTAAGAACACGTATATCCAAACTACACACATATATCCAAACTAGAATCCATATATCCAAATAAGAACAAATATAGCCACACTAAGAACACATATATCCAAACTAGAAGACAGATTTCAAAACTAAACACATATATCCGAACTAAGAACACATATTTCCAAACTAAATGCATATATCAAAACTAAGAACAGATATATCCACACTAAGAACACATATATCCAAACAAAGAACACATACATCCAAACTAAGAACATGTAGTATATCCAAACTAAACACATATATCCAAACTAAGAACACATATATCCAAACTAAGAACATGTAGTATATCCAAACTAAACACATATATCCAAACTAAGAACACATATATCCAAACTAAGAACATGTAGTATATCCAAACTAAACACATATATCCAAACAAAGAACACATATATCCAAACTAAGAACACATATTCACACTAAGAACACACATATCCACACTAAGAACACATATATCCACACTAAGAACACATATATCCAAACTAAACACATATATCCAAACTAAACACGTATCCAAACTAAACACATATATCCAAACTAAGAACACATATATCCAATCTAAGAACACATATATCCAAACTAAGAACACATATATCCAAACTAAACACATATCCAAACTAAACACATATATCCAAACTAAGAACACATATATACAAACTAATAACACATATATTCAAACTAAAAACACATATATCCAAACTAAGAACACATATATCCAAACTAAGAACACATATATCCAAACTAAACACATATATCCAAACTAAGAACACATATATCCAAACTAAGAACACATATATCCAAACTAAACATATCCAAACTAAACACATATATCCAAACTAAGAACACATATATACAAACTAATAACACATATATTCAAACTAAGAACACATATATATCCAAACAAAGCAACAAGTGCTTTGCTGTACAAGTTTAAAAAACAAAAACAAAAAACTTGGTTTTAGCTTTAGTTTATTTTTAGTTTAGTTTATTTCTCATGCTGGAACATAAATACTGTAACTTTATAATTTCATATTTTTAGGTTTTAAATTAATCTGTTATGTCTTGTTCTTTGCTTTTTTGAGGCTGAACTGATGCCTAAGCATTTCATTGCCCGCCTGCCGGCCACGCTGTATTGCTGTGCATTTGATAAATTAAACAACTTGAATTAAAGTAATGAAAAAGAATTTACTGTGAGTATGCACAGGAAAAGTGTGTGTGTGTGTGCATGATTATACTTTTATTTTGAATAAGTTTTATTGTAAATATATATGAGTTTTTTGTACTAGATGCTGCTGTAAGCTGTGATTCCCTCCTCATTCTCAGTTTCATCTCTGTTCTCCCATTAACCCTCAGCAGTTTGAGTTGAAAGATCAATATGAGTTATATTGCTATAATGAAAAAAGAAAAAAAAACACTGACGGTTACTTTCCTAGGCTTTATGTAACACAGAAAGGAGCTCGAAGTCTGACCTCGCCACTTGAGTCAGAAATGTGCATGTGCACGGCTCGTCTGCAGGCAAATCTGTGGCTGCGGTGCAGAGATGAGCACAGGGAAACAAGTCTTGACTCATTTACTGCAACTGAGTCGCCCAGCACACCACCAACCACCGAGAAGAGCAGTGTGGTGAGCTCCACAGAGGGTTCATCGGGAGTAACAGCGGGCAGAAGATGCTGCACACACACACACACACACACACACACACACACACACACACACACACACACACTTCCTCTTCCTCAGCAGAGACAGGCAGCTAAGTGCTGACACTGACTGACAAGGTGAGCATTGACAGTGATGATTTAGTGACAGTCCTGTCAGAGTATGAACTATACAACATATCAGCTGCGGCATTGTTGTCTTTGCGTTTCGCTACGGGCCTGTTCATTAACCGAGAAGAGACCCGCGTGGGAGTCACCGGAGTCAGTTAAAACGTTCCCAACCCGGGCTTTCAAACCCGGCTTTGCCCCGTCTCGTTTTAATGTTTCTTAAAAGGCCGGCAGAAATAAGTTGTAAAAGCATCTCACCCCCCCCCCCCAAATTAACTCTCCGCTCTCCAACTCCACAGCATCTGTACTGAGAAAGTCTGAGGGAAATAATTGTTCAAAGATTGCGGGGGGGGGGGGCTTCTCTTCAGCAATAAAATAAAATAAATAAATGAAATATTCTTTTAGAAGAGTCGCTGAATAAAAAAAAAGAAAAAAAGAAAAAAAGAACGAAAATGAGGAAAAAATAGCAGCGATGCAAGAAATCTGTCTCACACGGCAGAGCGTTCGGAGGAAGTCTTGGCCAGGTTTCAAACAAGAAAACCAAAATTAGCATAGAACAGAAATCAGCAAAATGTTGAAATGTTACAAAGCCAAAGAGAGAGAAGGTGAGAGAGAGAGAGAGAGAGAGAGAGAGAGAGAGAGACGAGAGAGATGAGAGAGAGAGACGAGAGAGAGAGAGAGATGAGAGAGAGAGAGATGAGATGAGCGAGAGCGAGAGACAGATAAGAGTGAGATGAGCGAGAGTGAGACAGATAAGAATGAGATGAGCGAGAGCGAGAGACATAAGAGTGAGATGAGCGAGAGCGAGAGACAGATAAGAGTGAGATGAGTGAGAGAGAGAGAGATAAGAGTGAGATGAGCGAGAGCGAGAGACAGATAAGAGTGAGATGAGCGAGAGAGAGACAGATAAGAATGAGATGAGCGAGAGCGAGAGACAGATAAGAGTGAGATGAGCGAGAGCGAGAGACAGATAAGAGTGAGAGAGAGAGAGAGAGAGAGAGAGAGAGTGATACACAGGAGAAAAACACATGAAAATAGACAGGCAGATGCACAAAAAGACGACAGTAGCGGAGCGTCTGCAAAAGCTGGCGGTGTGGAAGCTGAGGTCAAACATAAATGGACAGCTAGATTCTAGTCAGTTAGACAGTCGTGGCTCTGATGACGTAATACTAACCATAATACAGTTTGTTTTGCAACACCTTGAAAACCTCGAGGCCTTTGTCAGACTGCTGTTTGTAGACTTCAGCTCTGCCTGTAACACCCGTCAGCCACACATCCTCCTCAGTAAGGCCGGAAAGAGGTCTGTTAACCCATACATCATCAGGTGCCATCGCTCCTTTTTTTTATCCTCCCCCCATTGAAAAAATATTATACTTAAGTTATACTTTTTAAAGAATGTACTAAGTACACTTTCATGTTCTTTGCACCTTTTTCGTCACCTTCAAGTATACTAAAGTGTACTCAACTACTCCTTGAGTACAACTTCAGTACTACTCGAGTATACACTTTTTAAAAGTACATTTTAAGAATATTTTAAATGAAGCACAAAAAGTAAAAGTATACTTGTACTAACTTTAGTATACATAGATTATATTTCTAATACACTAAAGGATACTACTTTTTCTCCCCAATTGTACTTTGCCAATTATCCCACTCTTCCGAGCCGTCCCGGTCGCTACTCCACCCCCTCTGCAGAGCCGGGGAGGGCTGCAGACTACCACATGCCTCCTCCGATACATGTGGAGTCGCCAGTCACTTCTTCTCAGATTCAACCTCAGATGCAGAAAAGGGGAATGATCATCCCTGAACCGGTAGGGGGGGGGGGGCTAAGAGTACATGTGTCACCATCTCACTATGCTGTGATTGCAAACATTCCCAAATCCTCTGTGAATAGTACACATGGCCATTCCAACTCTAGTTAATGGTCACACCCATATTTGCAAAGGAAACTGGTCGTTGGTTTCGGTTGTTACACAGCTGTGTTGTGTATAAGGGTGGGGATACCTGCAGTCAGTTTAGTCTGAAGAGGTCACTTACGCCCCTTTTCCACTCCATGGTACCGGCTCAACTCGACTCGACTCGCCCTTTTTTCATTTTCCGTTACTGGGAAGTACCGGCATTTTGGTAGCTGCTTCCACTTTTCTGGTACCCCCTTTGTCGAGGTTCCAAAAAGGCTAGAGCGGGTACCAAAATCAATGCAGACCTCTGATTGGTCACCGTGTCATCACCCAGCATTTTAAAATACCGAAGCGGTCGAAGCGGAGTTATCTTAAAAGTACATTTGAAATCCAAAAAAAAATAAAATAAATGACGACCAGCTACACTGTTATGGTAATGGAAAATGATACAGAAGCGAGTCGAGTCGAGTTGAGCCGGAAACCATGTAGTGGAAAAGGGGCATGAGATGACGGATGAAACATTTCTCTCAATAAACGTCGTGTCCCGATGAACTGATTCAACCTTCTTTGATTTTCTCCCCTGGATTATTGAGCATGCACCAAGACCAGAGTATATTACATTACGGAACATCCGCTTGGTCTGGTAGCATATCAGTAAAGTTAAAATCACAAATAAACAGACTGGTTCACACGGCAATGGAAGTGATGGGGTGAGGGAGCATCCCTGCCTCCAAATGCTCTTTGAGAAGACTATAGTTAAACAGGCCGGGAACATTATCGCTGACCCCTCTCATGTCCTGTCATCGGCGGCCACTCGGCGTTGAGTATGACTGTCCTCCTTCTAGTAGGTCCTGGTAATTCCATATAATTCTGTTATCCTCTTTCAATGCTGTGTTCTGTAAATTGTGTAAACACAACATCCATTGCACGTTGTCCGTCTTGGGGGAGAGAGCCCTCCTCCGTTGCTCTCCGTGAGGTTTCTTCCTGTTTTTTTTTCTCCCTGTTAAAGGTTTTTTTTTTTAGGGAGTTGTTCCTTATCCAATGCGAGGGTCTAACAAAAGGATGTTGTGTTGCTGTAAAGCCCCTTGAGGCAAAGTTGTGATACTGGGCCATACAAATAAACGAGGATGCTGATGTTGAACTTGAATAATGCAACGCATGTCAGGTTATCAGTCGGTCATCACCCACTTACTTACTCGATGTGCATGTTGCTACTAGCTAACTAACTAGCTAGCTAGCTAGCTACCATGAGTAAAAAACAAATGTCACTTGAGAGTTCCTTTGGACGAGGTCGGGAGGATAAAAGGTCTAACGATGATGATAATGCAGAGATAGCACAGGTCGAGACTGCAAAAAAAACAAAAACAAAAACAAACCTTCATTCAAAAGGAAATACAACGAGCAGTTCCTAAAATATGGCTTTATTGCGACCGATGACTCACATGTCATGACCGTCTTGTTGCAGGGAATCAAGCCCGGGGCTCCCACTGATTCAGTGATGGGTGAGTTGCAATGTTTAAAATGTTCATGGGAGGAAAATATGCAATGTGTTTAATATTCAAGCATTACTTAAATGTTATGGTGCTATTGACCCATAAATCTAACCTATATTCGAGTCATGATTACCCCCCCAGCCAGTCCACAAGAATATTGTCAATATTAAACTAGTCCACTGTGCAAAACACTCCGGGGACAGCTGTTTTAATTATTGTTCTAGTAACACCAAAATGAAGAAAAGAAATAAAGTCAGGGGTCAACATAACCAAGTATGGGTTGGGGGGGTAAGAAGCAATGGCAAGACTGCAGGCGTAGGGCTTGTTCTGACAGATCTGGCTCTTTGTTCCTTGACAGGTATAAAGCCCTTTCCTGCTCAGGGAGAAAATCTGGAGAGAGAGGGAGGTCGCCCTGGAGTCAGGATTTTCCCCTAACACCGGATTGTTCCATCTACCATAATGCCTGCCTGATGACAGCATGACATGACGCCCTCTCGCACCACAGACAGAGACAGAGAGAGACACCAGCTGTAGATTGGGATGGCTGTGTTGTCATGGCAACCCCGTCTCACAGCTGTCAAGTATTCATCAGTTTCCACAGTAACCCTGCAAGGTGGTGGGAGTAGACAATAATTTCAGACAATAATACAGCTGAAGGGGTCGAACGGAAGCCCAATTAAGACGTATTACCATGCTGCGGAGGTCCAGCAAAGGTTAAACTCACTGCCGCCCCAGGGTCAGTTAGCATGGAATTAGCCTGATGACTTTTAACAAATTAAGCCAGCAAAATATTGAAAGTGACACAACACCGCTGAGATTACCAGTTGGCAGGGAATAACTGGGTAGTGAAGATGGCTGCAGTGACAATTAAGTTCTTCACCAAAGTTTGGTCACAAGTTAAATGATTAAGTTAAACGAGTTGGGTGGCACGGCAACCCCATGTTTAGCGCTGTTGTCTCACAGCTAGAAGGTCCTGGGTTCGAACACCGGGGTTGTCCAGCCTTGGGGGTCATCCCAAGTCGTCCTCTGTGTGGAGTTTGCATGTTCTCGTGTCTGTGTGGGTTACCTCCGGATGCTCCGGTTTCCCCCACCATCAAAAAGACATGCATGTTAGGGTTAATACTGCTGTCTGTGCCCCTGACTGAGGCAGGGCAAGACGAACTGGAGTTGGTCCCCCGGGCGTTGCACGGCGGCTGCCCAATGCTCCTAGCTACACAGCTAGGATGGGTTAAATGTGGAGAAGAATTCCCCCACGGGGCTTAATAAAGTATATCAAATGCGGAAAAGTATTGGTGGTAGACGTCCAGGCTGCAATCACTTACACCAAATCTCACATCCCCTCATAACAAAGTCTCCCAAATCCTTTATGGATTCTGATACTTCTCAATAGCACAGTGTACACACAAGGCCGTGAGATTTCCAAGCAAACCCCAAAGTTGTAAAGAACAACTGCAGCTGCAGAGAAAGCCTTCCTTTGAAAAGTTAAGCAGGGCCTCCATTGACCAACCGTCTGTCGCTGGCTGTTAAAGTGGGGCATACTGCATAGCTCCACCATGTGACCTGGGCATTGTGCCTCTCTCTCTCGGAGATGGGTGATGGAGACTATGGCGGCTTGTCTAACACTAGCAATTTAAAAATCAATACATACAATGACGAGAAACAGGGCCACGCAGAAAAAAAAACATGCTGTGGAGACTCTTGTTCTTGACATAGTTCCTCATTGCATATCGGTTTGTATTTTTTGAGCACTGGTCATTGGTTTCTGTTGTCATGTTGAAGTTTGTATATTTCTGCTGCAATAAGAGAATAAGACAAAGCACATTATGGCAATTGTTGCATTGCCAGTGTGCCATTTAAATGGCTCCTACTCTGTGGAAAGATACAAAAGGCGACACCAACATACAGTACAACAGATTAAGAGAGGACGTTGTACTGGACCGTTGTGGTGAAGAGGGAGCTGAGCCGGAAGGCAAAGCTCTCAATTTACCAGTCAATCTTCATTCCAACCCTCACCTATGGTCATAAGCTTTGGGTAGTGACCGAAAGGGTGAGATCACGGCTACAACCGGCTGAGATGACTTTCCTCCATAGGGTGTCTGGGCTCAGCCTTAGAGATAGGGTGAGGAGCTCGGACATCTGGAGGGAGCTTGGAGTAGAGCCGCTGCTCCTTCGTGTCGAAAGGAGCCAGTTGAGGTGGTTCGGGTATCTGATCAGGATGCCTCCTGGGCGCCTTCCTTTGGAGGTTTTCTGGGCACATCCAACTGGGAGGAGACCCCGGGGTAGACCCAGAACTCGCTGGAGGGACTACATGTCCAATCTTACCTGGGAACGCCTTGGGATCTCCCCAGGAGGAGCTGGAGGGCGTTGCTGGGGAGCGGGACGTCTGGAGTGCCCTACTTAGCTTGCTGCCACCGCGACCCTACCCCGGAGAAGCAGCTGAAGATGAGATGAGATGAGACGAGACGAGATGAGATCAAGAGAGCTACATGTACCATAATAACTACTGGTGCAGGTGGTGATAGTTGCTCCTGCAGGATTGTTAGGGTTCACTATCCGCTATGCTACCGTGCGACTCTTGGACACAAGATGGATGCCACCTCAGTTAAAATGAGCGGCTTGTTTATCAAGTCCTCACCTTTAGCACGTTTCCTTAGACCTGTGTGGACAAAACGGCAATAAAAAAAAAAACAGAAAAGTGATTTGAATTCAGCCCCACACGAAAGCCCGGTTTTCACGCCAGTGAGGACTTCCCATCCATCTTCAGAGGTCTCCATTATTTCGGTGACAGCGCCGGCATCACAGGCTCGCGGGGGTTATGACGTGCATAAAGCCTTATTTCTCAGCACTAAATTATTCTGAGGCTCTCTGTGCATGCTAGTGTGTGTGTGTGTGTGTGTGTGTGTGTGTGTGTGTGTGTAATTGTGTGCGTGTGAGTGTGTGTTTGTTTGTGCATGGGTCTGAATGGGTTGCGTGTGTGGGTGATTTTGCTGCTTGTGGTCTCATGAATGCAAATACAGAGCCGCGAGAGACGGAAGGGTGAGGGTGGGGGGGTTAATGGCCTCTCAAAATCAGAAAGCAGGTACTCTACATTAGGATCGGGAAGATGGAGTCAGCCGGGGGGTGGGTGGGGGGTCTTGGCGTTTGGACCATCGACACCGCCCAGCGTGATTCTAATCAAAGTGATGAGAGAGCGCGCCGCGGTTGTCAGGGGTTTGAGCACAGCGTGACGGCAAACAAGACCGTCTGTCGGCATGGCACCCATGGTGTGATCCACGGCGCCTCTCCAACACGCGCCGAGATCAGCCACTTATCGGAATAAATAATTCATCACCAATTCAGGCCGTTAACATCGCCACTGTCGCAGAATCGCCGGATGGCTCATGACAACCGTCTCCACTGCTCTTGGATAACAGGGATCAAGCTGTGCAAAGGAGGCACAGAATTCACTACAGTTAAAGCTACCGAGAGGACATCCTGACATTGACTTTGCAATACATGGCAGGTTCTGTGTAACCTTAACTATCAAGTTCCACACATCCATCATAGTACAAGAGAGCAAAGAGGACAGCCGGGTAACACTTTCTATGAAGCGTTCATCTATAACGCCCTATAAGCATCTATAATGCCCTATAAGCATCTATAACGCCCTATAAGTCTCTATTGCATCTATAATGCCCATACTTTCCTATAATGTGTATTACAATGACTAACGGCTATGGCTAAAGACTGTGAAATAGCACTGAAGTGTCATTATGCATCGCTCCAAAACTCCAGCAAAACAAGTTGGCTATGATGCATTATGACATCTGACAGATAAACAGGCAAATGATGACATATTTGTAATGCATAAATCCGTTTTAAATTTACATAATGTATCATAAAGGCGGTTACAAGGTGTTGGGAGGGCGTATAC